>NC_041380.1:10096575-10118416 GCF_002162155.2 Triticum dicoccoides
GGAGGGAGGCGCAGTCCGCCTCTGTACGCGGTGACGAGAGGAGGAAGAATGGCCTGTGGATGGGGCCCGCCCACAGCCAGCGCGAGGGGGTAAATCTTATCGACGCTCTGCCGCCACTGTCTCTGGCGGTCGGCCACCACACCCTACCGCCGCTGACTATGGCGGTTGCTACTTATCCATGTCAGGGAGGTGGACGGAGTCATTTACGTTGACTCCTACCCTACCGCCACAGGATCTAGCGATAGCACGCGAGGTGGCAGTAGGAAAAGGGTCAGATCCGGAAAAAATAATCCCGGAGAGGATCAGATCCGGCTAAAAGACGACAAAAGGGTCAAAACAGTGAATTTGGCAGCCGGTCGTTACCATTTCTGTCACAGGTCAGGTGTCACACATGTTCCTTCCTCGGCTGCATGCAGGTTTGACCTTCCTCCTCTACGATCAGCAGGCAGGCAGGCAGGCCCACTGCTGGTGCTCCCCTCTCCTGCCAGGTACTACATGATGTTGTCCATCCACCCGTCCGTCCGCGTAGACGTCCTCCAACTGGAAATGCTGAAAATGGAAGAAGCGAGAACAGGGGAAGGGTTGAGAGCTAGAGGTGGGAGAGGAAGTGTCGCTGCTGGTTCGTTTGTGATCCTTCCTGGGATGACTTGGTCGATCAACTCCTTCAGGTATTTGTACTCACTGGCCTCCATGCCCTGGCCCACATTTGGAGGGTTGCTAACACCACGACGACCGTCTAGCGTGTTCGAAAAGAGAAAACAAAGTCTAAGCCACTTAGACAGAGCAAGGCAAAACATACTCAAAGACAGAAACGTTCTCCAATTTTTCTTTTTACAGCTTGATGGGCACAACCAGAGCATCTAGAAGCAGCAACTAAGAACTAGTAAACAACTGCATTGGAGCCAGACCCAGCGTTGAAGCCCATCTTCATTTTAGTCACCAAGAACTCCTGTAATGAGAACCAATCCATGAATACTTATGTCCTTAATTATAAATTGTAGATTTTAGTACCTTTTATCTTTTCTAATTCTTGCAAGGAAGTTCATGTTGATACATCTAATATATAATTCAGACAAAGAATGGTTGTCAACATAGCTCATGCGTACAGCAGATCTAGGGATATATGCATCGTTGTATGTGAAGTTTCTGCATCTTTAATTTTCTGAGAAAGGAAGAAGGCAGAGGATTCCTGTGAGACATTTTTCACTAGAGCTTAAGTTTTCTTTTCATGTTGCACTCGGAGAAGCTCTTTTTCTGCTTTCTGTTCTGTTATCTCATGAAAGGGAACCCGGTCAAAACATGCCCAAGGCCTGGGTGACATTTCTCAAGTACATGAGTCTTCCAAAGACAGTGCAGCAGCAGGCCATAGACGAGTAGACCAAAGAGCAGCAGAAGAGAGGGCAAGAAAAAAGTTGTGCATAGAGCAACATAAGCTAATAAATATCTAGGGCCCTAACCAAGTCGGTGCGACCACCAGCCGATATACGACAACTTATCATATTAATTGGCATGTGTCCAGTTTCTGCATCTTCACTCTTTGAGTATGTGACTAAGTGTTCACAATTTCGGTAATATTTTTCGTGTTCTGCAATCGCGTGCCACACTAATTCGACCATCTCGAGAGCACGTGGAGAACCAACTGATTTTACATGTGAACACTTTAAAAAAAATATGATGAACATTTTTAATATGACCACTTTTAGAAATGAACGAGAACTGTTTAGCATTTTTTCCTAAAAATATCCAATGTGTATCTGCACACGTGTTCACGCAGATTAAACAATGGTTTCCACAACCAATGATATTTTGCATAATATATTTAAAATGTGAATCAATTTAGAAAAATTTACTAACATTTAAAAAAGAATTCTTACCATTCAACAATAAGTGGTCACAATTTTAAAAAGTGTTCCTTATAGTTTTGAAAAAAAAGTGTTCATCAAATGTTGAGAACATATAAAAAATACAGATTTATAAAAGCATCATGATATTTTAAAATATGTTATCCATTTAACAATAAGTTTTCACAATGTAAAAATTAGTCATGACAATTTTAGAAAGTGTTCCTGAAATGTAAAGAACATTTCGCACGGTTTTGAATAAAATGTTCAGGAAGGATTGGATAGCGCGATGCAGAGGGAGGAATTGAAGGGGGTGTTCTATCATGCAGGTACCTTCTGATAGATATCCGATGGATCAGGTTGAATGGTCAGCCCTTACCAATGGCTCCTAACACATTTTAGAACATGGTTCTTCCTTACGTCTTTCTGAAACTGGACCTTGAGCCACTCAGGGAGCTTATTATGAGCTTAAATGGAGATATCGAAATCAGTAAATTAATTGGAGATCTTGGTTGCTAATCCATTTTAGCAGGGTTTGACACCATTATTTGAAGCGCACTTGATTATTCTGAAAAGATTTCCTGACATGATCGTTATCAAAATCAATAATTTAAGGATCAATAAAAATACATGTTGATGGGTGATCATCTTCATTTCCATCAACTTTGTTACTACCATAACTGTTTGCTTCACGGACGCTCTTTACTTCGACTGTTTTACATCTCATCTTCTTCACCTTCTCAGCAAATCGGTCTTCGCCTGTTCAACCAAAAATTTCAGCAATTTTTCCTTAGGTATGGTCTTGGTTAGGTTGATGCGAGTAGGAGGTTACACTGCAGATGTTGTTGATAAAATATTGCTTGTTTTTTCTTGCCCTGGAAGCAGTAGGTTTTGCACCAGGTGTTGCACTTGCCTTACTTGATCAAGATGTCATCTCCAACTTTATAACTAATGTCCGCATCTTGTCATACAATACCCCTTTGGCTTCATCCAACAACACGGTCCGTGCTTATTCAACCATCTAAAGAGCAACCAGAGCACCAATTGATTTTTTTTATTACATGACGAACAGTTTTAGAAAACATGATGAATGTTTTTATATAGACAACAAACATCTTTAATATAATATCACCAATTTTAGAAATGTAAGACACCCTATTTAGAATTTTTTTACAAAAAATATCCAATGTCTATATGCACATTTGTTCACTTAGTTTAAATAAGTGTTTCCACATCTAATGAAAAATGTTCATGATTTTTAATTTTTTAATTAAACTTCAAAAAATCTCATGATTAAAACATGATCATACCATTCAATAATAAATGGTCACAATTTTCAAAAGTGTTCTTTACATTTATAAAGAAGGTTCATCAAATTTTGAAAACATGTAAAAATGTTCATAGATTTATAAAAGCTTAATGACATTTTCAAAGCTGTTCTCACTATTTACCGATAATTTTTTCACAATTTAAAAATTATTCATGACAATTTTTAATAAGAGTGTTAATGACATGTAAAAAACATTTCATACTATTTTATAAACATTGTTCATGAAGGATTGGATAGCATGATGCGGCTGGTGGTGGGTGACTGAAGGGGAGCATTCCAGTGAACCAGGTTCCTTCTGATAGAACTCCCATAGATCAAATTGAAAAGTCGGCCGTTACTGACCCATGTCATCACGTGTTTCTTTGTTATGTCTTACTTAAACCAGATGGAACTCAATCAGACAACACAACTTCATTACTCAACCTTCGGCCATCCAGAAATCTTATTCTAAGGTTAAATGGAGGCATGGAAATACATTTCTTTACACATAACAGCGATGCAGTATCTGCACATATCTTGATGCAGTTTATACAAGTGTTTTCACATCTAATGAAAATATTGATGATATATTAAAAATGTGAATTCATCTAGAAAAACTATTCTTGACATAAAAAATTGTTCTGACCATTACACAATAAATGGCAACAATTTTGAAAAGTGTTCCTTACATTTAAAAAAAATTCATCAAATGCTGATAACAAATAAAAATGTTCGTAGATTTAGACAAGCTTCATGAAATTTTAAAAGACATTCTTACCATTTAACAATAAATTTTCACAATTTAAAAATTATTCATGACAATTTATAAAAGTTTTAATGAAATGTAAAAAAATTCCCCATAGTTTTTAAAAAATGTTCATGAAATATGGGATGGCACCATACGATGGGAGAAACTGATGAGGAGCCAGGTTTCTTCTGATAGATCCCTGATGGATCGGCTTGAGTAGCGGACCTTTATAATGGCTGCTGACCCATGTCAGCACTTGTTCCTTCCTCGCATCTTTATTTGACCAGATGAAACCCTAACGAAAAACCCACTTTCACTGCTTGACCTGGAGCCATTCAAAATGATTATTCTGAGCTTAAATGGAGACGTGAAAATACATTTCTTAGTAAATACATAATAGTGATGCATACCGTGTTTGTCGCCATTTGAAGCCTAAACTCGATTACTCTAAAAAGGATTGTTGACACGATATTTATCAAAATCATTAAATTAAGGTCAATAACAATATAAGTTGATGGCTGATCATATTCATTTTCAACATCTTTGTTACTACTAAAACCATTCACTTCATGATCGCTCTTTACTTTGACTTATTTACTTCTCTTGTTCTTTAGCTTCCAATTCAAACCGCTCTTAGCCTTCTAAATCAAAAAATTCAGCATTTGAGCCTGAGGAATTGTCTTTGTTAGGTTGACGCGAGTAGGATGTTGCACCGCGTGTGTTGCTAATCAGCCATTATGCTTGTTTTCCTTGCCGTGGAAGCACCACGTTAGGCACCAGCAGTGACACTTTCCTTGCTTGATCCAGATGTCATCTTCTGCTTTGTAACTAATTTCCTCATCGGGTCTTACAACACCCAAATGCTTTTATCCAACAACATTACTGTACATGCTTATACGATAATGTGGGAAGCACCTAGGGCACTAACAGATTTTCATATTACATGATAAACACTATTAAAAAACATGATGATCATTTTTATATGAACAATGGACATTTTTTTATTATAATATGACCACTTTTAGTAATCTAACAAAAGCTACTTAGACTTTTTAGTAAAAATGTACAATGTGCATCTGCAAATTTGTTCATGCAGTTTGAGCAAGTGTTTCCACAGCTAATGAAATTGTTCATCATGTATTAAAACAAGTGAATTCATTTAGAAAAAATTCATGACATTTAAAAAATGTTCTTACTGGTGAACAATAAATGGCTACAATTATAAAAAATGTTACTTGCATTTTTTACAAAATGTTCCATTATCTACAGGCCCACTAGTCCTGCCTGACAGGTGATATCTGTTG
Source organism: Triticum dicoccoides (assembly GCF_002162155.2). NCBI lineage: Eukaryota > Viridiplantae > Streptophyta > Magnoliopsida > Poales > Poaceae > Triticum > Triticum dicoccoides. Next base: position 10,101,778 of record NC_041380.1, read on the forward strand.
TAAAATGCTAAACATGTTGCCATCTGCCATACGTGATGTCCAACAGTTATCTGCTACAATGCCTACCCATCATGCCGGCGTGAAGAGGCCGGACGATGGCGCCCTGCATTCCATGGATCTACCCCACTTAGATCAATCTCCTGCAACAAAGACAATCATCCTCCAACTGGAGCAGCAACAAGTTGTTGGAGATGATGATTGTTTGTGTGATCATGCACAATATGAACATAGAGGATGAGCACCCGGAATGTACCTATGACCAAGGGTTTCATTTTCAAGGTGACAATGTTTTGCCTGAGCATGGAGGAGCGGCAATGTTTGCACAATTCACCCAATTACATCTTCAAATGCATGATTGGGAAACTCACATTAAGCTGCAAAATGATTTGGTTGAGCATATGTGGGCTCACGTTGGCAACCAATAGATGTATCTTGTTTAAAATGTATTTAAGATAGTTAACATTTTTTGGCTAGTAAACTATGATATATTTATTTGGCTTGTGAACTATGATATATTTGTTTTGTTGTGAAACTATGTAAAATGGTTGTATTTTTGTTTGAATTATGTTTGAAAAATCACGACAGACCGGGCGCCAGGGCGAAAATGGGTCGGCGGTGACAATTGCCAAGTCATGGTGAAGAAGGAGGGACCCTGCTACCATTGTGGACTCATGAGTAAGCATCTGCTTCTTCTTGAACAAATCTCTTCGAGTTTGTTTCCCCCCTTTTTTTACTCTGCATTTGGTTTCGAACCTCGCTTCTTGTTTGATGATTTTGCATCTGGTTTTGCCGAATTTCCTAAAGGTATGAAACTGGGGTTCCAAATCAAATCTTGCTTCTTCTTCTAGTTCGAGGGTTCGCCCAAACGTCAAGATAAGTATGCGCCTCTTTCAAGTCTGTACTAAAAGTCTGAACATTCAGATAGACTGAAAATACTAAATGTTAGGCTTGTGTCAGTGAAGCTGATTCTCTACTGCCTGTCCTGGTCACTGAACTCATCATCTGCATTTGCAGCAGTTATTCAGAGTTTAAACTCAGCAGAGACTAATTTTGGTACTAGTAATGTTTGTAGGATAGCACATTGCTAACAGTATATTTGTGGAAACAAACAATACCTGAACGAAAACAAGGAAAACAGATACCTGATCTTGCTTCTCTGTATCACATATCCAGAGTTCCCTACTTGCTGCAATTTGTCACTGAAGTTGAAACTGTAGTTAGGGTACAACTGACCTCAAGTTTATTCTTTGCTGGTCTGTGTCACTGAAACCCATTATCAATGAAACTCTATGCTTGTACTACCGCTCGCCACCATCCAGCATCTTGTGATCTGGCCGCGGCCCGCGTGTGCGTGCTGGATAGCTAGCCAGCCAGCCGCCGCCGTGTGTGAGCCGTTGCATGTGTAGTCGTGTGCCAGCCGGTGCACAACCACTTGCTTGGCCCCCTCCTGCTCGTGGACGCCCGCACGCGCCACGGTGGCCGTGTCCGCCTCTCGCTCCCCATGCAGGCAGCCGCCTCATGTAGCCTTCCTGTTCCCCGCGTCCCTCGCCTCACTGCGCCATCTCCGTTTCATCGACCTCCCGGGTAACCGGCTCTCCGGCGCGTTGCATGCAGTATGGGGGTCCTTACCTACATAAATCAAAAGAGATGGGTCATTACTGGACAAAGAGCCGTGCAGAAACCTAACACACAGCCAGATCTGCTGCACGGACGGGCATGATTTTCCTTACGAGTGGAACACGGCTTCAACGAGAGGGCAGGAAGGATGAGGGAGGTGGCGCTGCAGGACGGGGAAGGTGGGGGAGGGCCGGCCGCGAAGCAAGCACGCGAATTAATGGACGATTACGGTGAGATCCAGAGAGTGTTGGATAGAGGGGAAGGAACTGAGAAGGTGGGGAAAAAAAGGAAACAACTACATCGGGGCAAGACCCAGCACTGAAGCCCATCTTCATTTAGTCACCATCAACTCCATGAATGACAACCAATCCATGAATACTTATGTCCTTAATTATATATTGTAGATTCTGCTACCTTTTATCTTTTCTAATTCTTGCAAAGAAGTTCATGTTGATACATCTAATATATATTTTCTAATATATAATTCAGACAAAGAACAGTTGTCAAAATAGCTCATGCGTACAGCTGATCTAGGGATATATGCATCGTTTTACGTGAAGCTTCTGCACCTTTATTTTTCTGAGAAAGGAAGAAGGCAGAGCATTCCCATGAGACTTTGTTCACTAGAGCTTAAGTTTTGTTTTCATGTTGCACTGGGAGAAGCTCTTTTTCTGCTTTCTGTTTTGTTATCTCACGATAGGGAACCCAGTCAAAATATGCCAAGGCCTGGGTGACATTGTCAAGTACATGAGTTTTCTTCTATTAGATCATTGCAAAGACAGTGCAGCAGCAGGCCATAGACGAGCAGACCAAAGAGCAGCAGAAGAGAAGGCAAGAAAAAAGTGTGCATAGAGCAACATAAGCAAATAGATATCTAGGGCCCTAACCAAATCGGTCCATATGTCTAGTTTCTGCATCTTCACTGTTTGAGTATGTGACTCAGTGTTCACAATTTCGGTAATATTTGTCGTGTTCTGCAATCACGCACCATGCTAATTCGACCATCTTGAGAGCACTTGGAGAACCAGCTGATTTTACAAGCGAACACTTTAAAAAAAGATGATGAACATTTTTAATATACACAATAAAAAATATTAAGTAATATGACTACTTTTATAAATGAACTAGATTTGTTTAGCACTTTTTGCTAAGAATCTCCAATGTGTATCTGCACATTTGTTCACGCAGATTAAACAATTGTTTCCACAACCAATGAAATTTTCATAATATATATAAAATGCGAATCAATTTTTTTAAAATTTACTGACATTTAGAAAAATGTTCTTACCATTCAACAATAAGTGGTCACAATTTTAAAAGTTTACCTTACATTTTTTCAAAAAAATAGTGTTCACCAAATGTTGTGAACATATACAAACCATAGATTTATAAAAGCATCATGATATTTTAAAATATGTTATCCATTTCACAATACGTTTTCACAATATGCAAAAGTTAGTTATGACAATTTTAAAAAGTGTTCATGAAATGTAAAGAAGGAGGGACAATTGCGGAGTCATGGTGAAGAAGGAGGGACCCTGCTACCATTCCGGAGTCATGAGTAAGCATCTGCTTCTTCTTGAACAAATCTCTTCGAGTTTGTCGCACTCCCCCCCCCTTTTTTTTCTCTGCATCTGGTTTCAAACCTCTCTTCTTGTTCGAGGATTTTGCATCTGGTTTCGCCGAATTTCTTAGATGTATGAAACTGGGATTCCAAATCAAACCTTACTTCTTCTTCTAGTTTGAGGGTTCGCCCAAACGTCAAGACAAGTATGCGCCTCTTTCAAGTATGTACTAAAAGTCTGAACATTCAGACAGACTGAAAATGCTAAATGTCAGTGAGGGAGTCCTGGATTAGGGGGTGTCCGGGTAGCCGGACTATACCTTCAGCCGGACTCCAGGACTATGAAGATACAAGATTGAAGACTTCGTCCCGTGTCCGGATGGGACTTTCCTTGGCGTGGAAGCCAAGCTTGGCGATGCGGATATTCAAGATCTCCTACCATTGTAACCGACTCTGTGTAACCCTAGCCCTATCCGGTGTCTATGTAAACCGGAGGGTTCTAGTCCGTAGGACAACTCCATCATACAACAATCATACCATAGGCTAGCTTCTAGGGTTTAGCCTCCTTGATCTCGTGGTAGATCTACTCTTGTACTACCCATATCATCAATATTAATCAAGCAGGAGTAGGGTTTTACCTCCATCGAGAGGGCCCGAACCTGGGTAAAAACATCGTGTCCCTTGTCTCCTGTTACCATCCGGCCTAGACGCACAGTTCGGGACCCCCTACCCGAGATCCGCCGGTTTTGACACCGACATTGGTGCTTTCATTGAGAGTTCCTCTGTGTCGTCACTTTTGGGCTCGATGGCTCCTTTGATCATCAACAACGATGCGGTCCAGGGTGAGACTTTTCTCCCGGATAGATCTTCGTCTTCGGCGGCTTCGCACTGCGGGCCAATTCGCTAGGCCACCTGGAGCAGATCGAAAGCTACGCCCCTGGCCATCAGGTCAGGTTTGGAAGCCTAAACTACACGGCAGACATCTGTGGAGATTTGATCTTCGGCGGATTCGAGCCAAAGCCATGCGCGCCGCACTGTCTCATGGGGCATGATCACTGCCACCGAACAGTGCCCTGGAGGCCGCAAACGCACCGGCTCTGACCCTCAATTTGGAGCCAGTTGCGCCAATCGAGGATGAGCGGTAGGACGTCACCTTGGGGGCTGCGATCTCAAAGGCGATCGAGCAAAATGCCAGCCTCGCACTCTGCATGACCCGTGACTCCGAGGATTCGGACTCCTCTCCGGACTCAGAACCCCCCGCGCCCCTGCCGATCGAATCCGATTGGGCGCCGATAATGGAGTTCACCGCCGCGGACATCTTTCAACACTCGCCTTTTGGCGACATTCTGAATTCTCTCAAGTCTCTCTCTTTATCAGGAGAGCCCTGGCCGGACTACGGTCAGCGAGGATGGGATACGGACGATGAAGAAATTCAAAGCCCACCCACCACCCACTTGGTAGCCACTGTCGACAATTTAAACGACGTGCTCAACTTCGACTCCGCAGACATCGACAGCATGGACGACGATGCAGGAGATACGGATGAACCAACGCCCATAGGGCATTGGACAGCCACTTCATCTCACGATGTGTACATGGTGGATACCCCTAAAGGAAGCGACAACGGGGAAAAAGGGGATGGAACGGGAGATCGACCCCCCGAAAAGCAATCAAAGCGTCGGCGTAAACGCCGACCCAAGCCCCGCCTCTATAAAGACCCAGCCATAGAGCAGGATGAGCCGGTAGACGACGAGCAGGCCTTTGAGAAAACGTCCGAACAGGGCAACACGGATAGAGAAACCGAACATCCCTTCCCCGGTGAAAATGGCATTCCGGACGACCTTACGCCGGATAAACCCACGAAGCAGAAAAATCTCCACAAGAGGCTCATTGCAACAGCGCGCAGCCTGAAAAAGCAGAAGCGGAAGCTAAAAACAGCGGAAGATGCACTCAGGATCAGATGGAGCAAAGTAATCAATACCGCAGATAAATACGGTGACAGTCGCCGCGCTAAAAGCTATCCGAAGAGAAAGCTACTACCTGAATTCGATGAAGAGGCCCTAGAGCCCTCACATTCAAAAAATAAGAAAGCCTCACGGTCGGATAGACGACCCCATGGCTAGCATAAAGTGGCAAGCGGCGCCGCACTTAAATCGGCATGCGACCCACTTAAGGATTCGCATCATGGCCCAGTCAAGTCCATTTACGGGCCTAGAAAGCAAGCTCTCGTGAGCAATGCAATAAAGCCAGCATCAGAATCCGGCACACCCAAATACAGGGGCGCCGCACACCCCCTATGTTTCACCGATGAGGTCCTGGACTATGAATTTCCAGAGGGATTCAAACCCGTAAACATAGAGGCATATGATGGAACAACAGACCCTGGAGTCTGGATCGAGGATTATATCCTCCACATACATATGGCTAGAGGAGATGATCTCCATGCCATAAAATATTTACCCCTTAAGCTTAAAGGGCCATCCCGGCATTGGCTTAAAAGCCTTCCTGAAAACACAATTGGAAGTTGGGAAGAGCTCGAGGATGCTTTCTGAGCAAATTTTCAAGGGACCTATGTCCGCCCTCTAGATGCAGACGATCTTAGTCACATAACCCAACAACCCGGAGAATCAGCTCGGCTGTTCTGGAATAGATTCCTCACTAAAAAGAATCAGATAGTCAACTGTCCGGACGCCGAAGCCTTAGCAGCTTTCAGGCATAACGTCCGAGACGAATGGCTCGCTAGACACCTCGGCCAGGAAAAGCCAAGAACAATGGCCGCACTAACAAGCCTCATGACCCGCTTTTGCGCAGGAGAGGACAACTGGTTGGCAAGATGCAGCCCTAGCGACCCAAGTACATCCGAAACTAGGGATGGAAACAGAAAACCGTGACGCAACAAGGACCGTCGCCGGACTAAGGAAAAATGTCCGAAGAGCACGGCAGTCAACGCCGGATTCAAAGGCTCACGATAACAGGGATGATCCATCCAACTTAAACAAAATCCTAGACAGGATATGTCAAATACACAGTACTCCCAAGAAGCCTGCTAACCATACCCACAGAGATTGTTGGGTTTTCAAACAATCCGGCAGACTCAATGCCGAACACAAGGGGCTCGACACACCAAGCGAAGACGAGGACGAACCCCAAAAGCAGAGCACCAGGAAACAAAAGAACTTCCCATAAGAAGTAAAAATAGTAAACTTACTTCACATAACAAAACATGCGGCGCCCATAAAGGTACGCACCACACGACCTATCCCAAAAGGGTCCCGCCACTGGTTGTCAAAACCAATCATCTTCGATCGTGTGGATTATTCTAGAAGTATCAGGAACGCGAGCTGGACTGCCTTGATACTCGATACAATAATTGGTGGACTCCAGTTTTCAAATGTCCTTATGGACGGCGGCAGTGGACTAAACCTGATATATCAGGACACAATCCATCACATGGGGATAGACCCAGCAAGAATCCGCCACAGCAAAACCTCCTTTCAAGGGGTAACGCCTGGTTCGGACACCCATTGCATGGGTTTTCTCCTGCTCGAAGTTATATTCGGCTCTACCGATAACTTCCGCCGTGAAAAGCTTATTTTCCACATCGTCCCATTCTCAAGTCGCTATCAAGCACTGCTGGGGTGCAAAGCTTTCGCCTGCTTTAACGCAATACCGCATTATGCATCTCTAATTCTTAAGATGCCCGGTCCACGAGGCATCATCTCTTTGAAGGGGAAGCATTGAAGTGCGTCTCCCCCAAGCGGAGGACTGTGCGGCCGCTTTGACAGCCCCACAGTAAAATGGCTTCACTGGCCAAAAAACTTTGGAATAGGTCATTAAAGACCACGAACGCGGATAGACGAGTTCGGTACAAAATTATCATTGATGCAGGCTTAGTGGCCATATACCCCCGCACTAGGGGCTTCGTACATATACAATAAGAGACAATAAAGCTCAATTTTATATATTTTATACTTTGTTTATTTTAAACTTTTGTTCGGCACGACCCATTTTCAACTCAGTTCCTCTCTTTTATAGATGAACATCGTGCGGCGCCCGTCCAGGATATGGCACAATGGAGATACAGGCGCAGACGTGCAGTAGGGACCCGTCCTAAGGATTCTTTTTAGATTAAGACCCTGCGTAAACCTTTTTATTGTCTCTTGTTGCTACATATCTCCTGGTTTTCTCTGATATAACCAAGGAGGAGGCTGGCGTCTTGTCATGTGGCCACGTCAGAATTTTTGCACGTACCTAGACACTAGGGGCTTTTTTAATAAAGAGTGTTGTTTCGCCCGCACTCATAAAGACCGAACACCTTAGGGAGTGTTCGGCGTCGCGAGTTTTGGCATTATATGCATCAGCTCCGAATCATGTCTTTGGTCAAATGTTGGGTTGCCCGGCTCCTGAGTTCGGCTACCTTACGTTCCGCTCTATCGGCTAAGGTAGCACCAGGAGAACTACTGCGATTGTGCCCCGGTTAGGCCGGGCGAGCACCTCAGTAGAGAAAGCCGAAAACTGACTGTCATGATGTAGCGTGAGACTGGTCAGCCACTCGACGACCTACCGGAATCTATAGGATTCCTCCACTTTAATGAAGGGCCGTTTCCCGGCCAGGCACATACGCGCCCCGAACTCGGGCGAGCGCAGTCGCCACCAAGGGGCTACCTAAATAGTCCCACTGTCAAGCTCCTATGGCTAAGTGAAAGTGTTAAAGCATTATAGTTCGGTTTCCTGGCCCGCTGCGCTATCACCTCCTTTGTAGGACCAAGACGTTGGGTTAAGTGTGAGAATGCGTCTTCTGCGAGCACCCCCGCACTGTGTGCGTGGGGGCTGAAGCCAACGACTGCCATCTTTCAGATTTTGTATATATATATATATATATATATATATCTTAAAACGGCCGCACAGGAGGTGTTCCCAATACTTGAAGGCACAAGTATAAAAGGCCACTACAATTTATCAAAATATTACTTTATAATTACATATGCTATCTTAACATAGCATCCTTCGAGCACTGCGTCTCTATTACACGAGCGCCTTCAAGGACTTCCTGAAAATAGTGCTCGGAGGGTACTCGGCTTTCGTTCGAGTCTTGGGACGCAACAACGGTGGTCTCCATCACTGCCCAGTATGTTTTGACACGGGCAAGAGCCATCCGTGCGCCCTCTATGCATGCTGACCTCTTCATCGCATCAATACGCGGCACCGCGTCAAAGAATTGTTGCACCAAGCTGAAATAACTCTTCGGCTCCGATCTCCCCGGCCACAGATGACCCATGACGTACTTCATGGCGAGTCCGGACAACCTATTCAGTTCGGCCCATTGAGCCAAACGATCGTCTACTGCCAGTGGACGCTCTGGATTGTGAAACTGCGACCAGAAAAGCTTTTCCACTTCGCGATATTTTTGATCTCGAAAGTGTTCGGTTGCATCAGCAGCACTCGCTGCCAAATCCAGATAGGTGTCCTCCACACTCCACATCCGGTCCAACGGAGCAAACTTTGGATCGCAAAACTTCCTCCGCAGCATAAAGGGCTTTCCAGCCGCAATCTGTTCGGCCTGACGCAGCTCCTCCTTCGCAGCTCTCATCGCAGAGCGAGCGTCCTTGGCATCGGCAACGGCCTTCTCTGAGTCCGTCTGTCTCGCCCGGTCTTCTTTCTCAAGAAGTTTGCAACGGTCTGCAGCGCTCTTTAACTTCTCGGCCATCTCGGCCATCTCTTCCTTGCTTCGGCAGTGAGCAGGCTGTTCGGCTCTCAGCTCTTCAAGGGCTTTCTCGGCAACCGCATTGCTTTTTCTGGCTTGTTCCTTAGCTCAGGCAAGTTCTGCCCTAAGACTATCCACGGCGGCCGCACCATCTGCGTCAAGCACACACATTGTAAGATACTGGCATAAAGCTCCTCTTACCAGATGCCGCCAGACGAATTACATACCTTGAGCCTCATCAAGCCGCTTGTTGACAAGCGCGATGTCGGCATCTGCCACGTCCAGTTGCCGCTTTAGTTCAGCAAAATCATCAGTTCGGCTCGATTCCGGACACCCCGCCGCCTACATTCAAAGGCAACATCTTAGACCTGGGAAGTATGATCCTCTGCGTGCCGTCATTTCTTGACGACGCGCAGAGTTTCAGGGGCTACTATCTACACAGGGCGCATCTTACTCATGCGCAACTGACAAAAGTGTACATTATCTAACGTACCTCAAAACCCGTCAGTAAACTTTTGACGGCCTCATGCAATCCACTTTCTACAGATGAAATCCTTTCAATCACCGTGCCCATCAATGCACGGTGCTCCTCTGAGATAGAAGCTCGCCCCAGCAGAATCTTTAGCTCCTCCGGCCGAGCACTAGACGGTGCCAGACTTGTCCTATGACCTCTTTCGAAGGCCGGACGCGGAGAACATTAGGGGGCCACATAGCTATCTTCCGCCCCTGCCGGATTCGGAGGAACCCTCCGCGACGACACCTCAGGGTCGCCCGCCTCGCTAGGCGGCACGGCAGGGGGAGGCGTCCCGCTCTCCATCATCTCTGGAAGAAGATCCCCCGAAGACGAGCTCTGCTGAGAAGGGCTGAGGTCCGAGCTACAAGGTAAAATTTCAGTCAATATTCTCAGATAAAAAATCAAGGATTTCTCTCATCCCTCAAAAGGAAAAACTTTCTGTACTTACGGCTCGCTGGAGGGCTGATCCCTTTGAGGGCGTAGTTCGGCCGAGGAACTCCCCGGCGTCGGACCCTCTGACGAGGATTTTTTTCCCCCGCTTCGAGGCCATGGTCTCCGGGTCGTCAGAGGCGGCCCTCTTCTTCCCCTTAGGAGAGGAATTGCCGGTTCCTCCCTTTGGAACGACCTCCTTCGAGGAGGCCATAGTTTCCTTGTCCTCCCCCTTACTTCCCTCCAAAGGCATTATCTTCAACATCCTGACAAGCACGGGATCCGGCCTGGTTTCGAGAAGGGGAGCCGAACACCTGATCAGCTTTGCCTTCTCTATCCACTCCTGTTTAAAAGGACAGCTCTTTTAGGGGCAAGTTTATGACAATTATACGGATAGCAGGTCCGGGCACAAGGTTACTTACTTGAGTATCCAGGCGATTGCAGCTTAGGCCTGCGTCCTCGGTCAAATCCGGACACATCTCTTGTGATCCGAAGAACAGTTTATACATCTCCGCGGGCGTTGCGCCCATGAAATTCTGGAGAGCTCGCGGTCCCTCTAGATTAAACTCCCACAGGCGAAGGGAGCGACGTTTGCCGGGCAATATTCGGCGAATCAGCATGACCTGCGTCACCTTGACCAGGTTGAGGTCTCCTTCTAAGAGATCCCTGATGCGGCCCTGCAATAAGGGCACGTCTTTGGGTAACCCCCAATCTAACCCTTTGCCGACCCATGAAGCTAGCCGTGGTGGGGAACCCGAGCGAAAGGCAGTAGGCGCCACCCACTTGGTGCCCCTGGGAGCGGTGATGTAGAACCACTCTCGTTGCCACAAGCCAAGCTCCTCTTGAAAAGAGCCCTCGGGCCATGGAGCATCAGCATTCTTGCTTATAACAGCGCCTCCGCACTCTGCGTGCCGTCCCTCGATCATCTTCGGCTCCACTTTAAAGGTCTTGAGCCATAATCCGAAGTGAGGGGTAACACGGAGGAACGCTTCACATACGACGATAAATGAGGAGATATGGAGGATGGACTCCGGAGCTAAGTCGTGGAATCCCAGCCCATAATAAAACAGCAGCCCCCTCACAAAGGGATCCATTGGGAAGCCTAACCCCCGAAGGAAGTGAGACATGAACACCACGCTCTCACCGGGCCGGGGACTGGGAATGGCCTGCCCTTGATCAGGCAACCTATGCGAAATTTCGCTGGTCAAGAACTTAGCCTCTCTCAGCTTTAGCACGTCCTCCTCCGTGATGGAGGAGGGCGTCCATCGGCCTTGAAGGTCAGAGCCGGACATTGTCAAAGGTCCGAAGCACCTGGAATCTGGAGCCTAGGGTGTTGGAACTCGAGGCGACGGGTGAACTCGTTTGAGATTGGAAAAACGAGTAAGGCCTTGGTCTCTTTATAAGAGGTTTAATACCAAGAGCCCTCCCCGTAACCGATTGGGACTAGCCTTTAATCGAGGAAACGTGCTAACGGGCACGATTGGGTTACCCACGTCCGTATTGATGAGAATCCCGTAAAAAGGGGACACGATCTCTGCTTTGACAAGACGTGCCAAGGAAACCACCTCGCAAAACGTGCTGAGGTGGAAAAGTAAAAATGATTCGAGTAAAGGGCTTGGCCGTAGTGTGATGACGCACTGCGGAATACGTCAGCAGATTTGATTTGTGTTAATATTATTCTCTCTACGGCAATATGTGGAAACTTATTTTGCAGAGCCGGACACTATTCTTGGTGTTTACAATCTTCTATGAAGAACTTGGAGGAGGAACCCGCCTTGCAATGCCGAAGACAATTTGCGCGCCGGACTCGTCGTCATTGAAGCCTGGTTCAGGGGCTACTGAGGGAGTCCTAGATTAGGGGGTGTCCGGGTAGCCAGACTATACCTTCAGCCGGACTCCAGGACTATGAAGATACAAGATTGAAGACTTCGTCCCGTGTCTGGATGGGACTTTCCTTGGCGTGGAACGCAAGCTTGGCGATGCGGATATTCAAGATCTCCTACCATTGTAACCGACTCTGTGTAACCCTAACCCTATCCGGTGTCTATATAAACCGGAGGGTTCTAGTCCGTAGGACAACTCCATCATACAACAATCATACCATAGGCTAGCTTCTAGGGTTTAGCCTCCTTGATCTCGTGGTAGATCTACTCTTGTACTACCCATATCATCAATATTAATCAAGTAGGAGTAGGGTTTTACCTCCATCGAGAGGGCCCGAACCTGGGTAAAAACATCGTGTCCCTTGTCTCCTGTTACCATCCGGCCTAGACACACAGTTCGGGACCCCCTACCCGAGATCCGCCGGTTTTGACACCGACAGTTAGGCTTGTGTCAGTGAAGCTGATTCTCTACTGCCTGTCCTGGTCACTGAACTCATCATCTGCATTTGCTACAGTTATTCAGAGTTTAAACTCAGCAAAGACTAATGTTTGTACTAGTAATGTTTGTAGGACAGCACATTGCTAATAGTATATTTGTGGAAACAAACAATACCTGAACGAAAACAAGGAAAACAAATACCTGATCTTGCTGCTCTGTGTCACATATCCCGAGTTCCCTACTTGCTGCTATTTGTCATTGAAATTGAAACTGAAGTTAGGGTACAACTGACCTCAAGTTTATTCTTTGCTTCTCTGTGTCACTGAAACCCATTACCAATGAAAGTCTATGCCTGTACTGTACAATATTACACATATTCTTGGCTATCTATTTCATACTCTACTTCTTGTGCGGTTGTAGTTACTGACTGATAATGCTAAATATTAGGCTTCTAGTGTCACTGAACTCATCATCTGCACTTGCTGCAGTTATTCAGAGTTGAATGCAGTATGCTTGTAGTACGCACTAACAATTGGAAACAACAAATACCTGAAAAGGAAAACAGATATATCTCATCTTGCCAATCATCGGATAGATATTCAGAGTTCGCTAAAATGCTTAATGTTATGGTACAACTGAAATCAAGTTTACTAATGAAGACCGAAGGTTAATGCGGTTGGACTATTGAACTATTTAAACATGTCTTTTTGCTAGTCGGTAGGCGAGGTGGGACTAAATCTTTGCCGAGAGCCACTCTCGGCAAAGAGTTGCAACCATGACCGTGCTGTTAGTCGCCGCTGAATGTGCCACGTGGCAAAATTTTGCCGTGTGTGACGAGATGGCCCTTGGCAAATAGTGCATTTACCGAGTATAGCCTGTCTGCCGAGCAACGTTGTCCGCATTATCATGTGTTTGCCGATTTATTCCCTTTGCCGAGTGCGGCTCTCGGCGTTACTTACTTTGTCGAGTGCCCGTGTTTTGCCTCTCGGCGAAGACGCCGACACCCCACATATACGAAAATTCCAGCAGAGAGAAATGAACGATCTCTTTGCCCACTATGGCGGCTCCGGTCCCATACAACAGCTACCACACGACCTGAGTCCGGGGACCCTGCCTAGATCCTCGCCATCGCATATCGTCCCCGCGCGCGCAGCCGCAACCCACGCCGCAGCGCCTCCGCCATACTGATCACCGGGGAAGCTCGGGAGCAGCACCTTCGCCGTGCTGGCGGAGCTTTGTGGCACACAAGGAGCTCCGGTGTATCCGGAGATGGTAACCATGGCCGCCGCCGCTCTGGTGCTGCTCGGGTTGGAGTTGGCGATGCTGCAGTGCGCCGCCATCGCTCCTTCTCTAGCCCGATGCGAGCGCCACCATGACCAGCGCCAACGGTCTCGCGCACGCCTGCAGCCAAGTGCTTACGCACGACCGCTTGGCTGCGGCGCTAGGGGCATGGCGGCGCGGGAGCGCGGGGCAACGACTTGTACTACCGCTCGCCACTGTCCAACATCTCGTGATCTGGTCGCGGCGGGGGTGCTAGACAACCACCGACCCCTGGAGGGAAGTAGCACGCACAATCGTCGCCCACGCGCTGGCGCGGAAACTCTGAGCTTTTGCTCGGGCCCTCACAGATAGTACAAACGGAAGCAAGGGTGCCGACCCAACCCGCGAAGTGAGGAGCTGCTGCCGCCAGCGCAAGGCCTCCAGATACGTACTTGGAGCAACCACTAGCTATGTTAAGTTGACACTAGTATCACCCGCCATCCCTCCCGTTGTTACGCACATTGCAAAGGGGAGACGCCGCCACCATTGCAACGCTTCTAACCACCAAGCATACCGAGCAGCGTCACCATCCAAGGCCACCGCCCCGGCATCCAAGAACAACCTGCCACTGTCGGCAGAAAGCCGGCACCTTGACAGACCACACAAGGGGGAACCGGCGTGTCATAACACCAAGACGACCAGGATTGACTGATACAAATGTCATTCCACATGCAGAGGACAACCGACTACGGGCACCAAATCCCATCTAGATCTAGTCGCCGCCGCCAGAAAGCCGACACCTTTTGAGACCACATAAGTGGGAACAGACGTGTCGTAACACCAAGACAACCAGGATCGACTGATACACATGCCATTCCACACGCAGAGGACAACTGGCTACGGGTGTGAGATCCCATCTAGATCTTGCCACCACGGCCAGAAGGCCGGCACCTTGAGAGACCACACAAGGAGGGAACGCGACGTGTCATAACACTAAGACGACCACGATAGACTCATACAAAATAACTGGTGACAATTTGAAAAGTGTTCCTTACATTTTTGAAAAAATATTCACCAAATGTTCTTAACATATAAAAATGTACATAAATTTATAAAAGCTACATGAAATTTGAAAATACATTCTTACCATTTAGTAATAATTTTTCACAATTTAAAAATTATTCATGAAATTTTTAAAAAGTGTTTATGAAATGCAAAAAAAACATTTCGCACAGTTTTGGAAAAAATGTTCATGAAGGATTGGATAGCATGATATTATGCAGGGGCGAATCCAATGGTGGTTCCATGGGTGCCATGGCACCCAGCGAAAATGCAAAGTATATTTACTATATAGTGGTTGGGCCAATTTGCGTGTACTATCAGTGTTTAAATACATGGGTATTGAGCCTGGCACCCCCTGTCGTGTTGTTCTAGATCTGCCACTGATATTATTTAGGGCTTGAACCAGCAAAACTTGCAATTAGTGTAGTGCATGAACTATTAATTTTCATCATGTGTTATTCGAGCACACACCTCGAGATACAAATAGTGTAGGGCACGAACTAGCAAAACCTGCTACTCCTAGTACTAGTACCGCTAGCTAGTTCGGTTTGGATGGATGAGGCACCTATATCTTTGATCCCTATGCTTGTAAAGGATTTAACCCTTGTCATTGATTTATAAAGAGGGGTTTGAAGAGTAAAAAAAAAGTCACAGGAATGCTCTAAGCTGTTCCTTTCTCAAAAAAAGGAAAATCATAAACTTCCTTACAACCATATTTCCCCAGGTCTGGTGCAACCATGGGATCTTCATTACCAGTCGAGCATGGCTTCGAGGGAGGGAGGGGTTGGGGCAGGAGGATCAGAGAGGTGGCGCTGCAAGCAGGAGAAGGAGGGGGAGGGCGCTCTGCAAGCATGCGAGTTAATGGAGGATTACGAGATCTGATCGAGAGAGCACGAGGCGGGGCAGGAACTGAAGGGGGGAAGAGAGCATGTGTTTGAGCAGCACCAGTAGCAGGGTATTTCCCTGCATGTGTTTGAGCAGCACCAGTAGCAGGAGGAGCAGCACCAGTAGCAGGAGGTTGATTTTGGTAGGAGGGTCAGATTCGCAGGACTTGGTCAGGCTGATTTTGGTAGGAGGTTGTACTTTCACATTGCGCCCAGCATTAACATGTTGAAACTTTCTAGCACTGCTTGCATCTTGATTCTCAGCTTATAATGCATGAACATTCTCAGTTTGCGGCATTGGGGCCTCGTTTAGTTGGAACGGCTTATGCCCGTTATGGTGCACTGCGGATGTTTCTGATCCTACATTCTGCTTCATATTCCTTGCCCTGGAAGCAGCATGTTTGAAGATGGTAGTCACAGTTTCATACTTCCTCTCCGCAGCCTCCTTTGCAACAAGGGTCGCATCCTTGTAGCACTCCATTTCACAGCACCTCAGCAAGTACAAACAGGCACACCGAACGATGTTGACCTCAGAGCACTCCAACGTTATCCACCAATCAGCGCTGAGCACGTCAGCATACAATAACCTTCAAAAGCCATAACCAAGGGTCTCGCGGACGCCTGTACCCAAGTGCTTACGCACGACCGCTCGACACGGCGGGCCAGGGCTGCGGTGCTTGGGGCATGGCGGCACACGGGAGCGCAGGGCTATGGCTTGTACTACCGCTCGCCACCATCCAGCATCTCGTGATCTGGCTGCGGCGGGCATGCTAGCTAGCCAGCCGCTATGCGCACGTGCGTGTTGGCTAGCTAGCCAGCCGCCGCCGTGTGTGAGCCGTTGCATGTGCAGTCATGTGCCAGCCGGTGCACAGCCACTCGCTTGGCCCCCTCCTGCTCGTGGACGCCCGCACGCGCCATGGTGGCCGTGTCCGCCTCTCGCTCCCCGCGCAGGCAGCCGCCTGATGTAGCCTTCCCGTTCCCCGCATCCCTCGCCTCACTGCGCCACCTCCGTTTCATCGACCTCCCGGGTAACCCGGCTCTCCGGCGCGTTGCATGCAGCACGG
This sequence comes from Triticum dicoccoides, assembly GCF_002162155.2. Taxonomy (NCBI): domain Eukaryota; kingdom Viridiplantae; phylum Streptophyta; class Magnoliopsida; order Poales; family Poaceae; genus Triticum; species Triticum dicoccoides. The sequence goes on from NC_041380.1 coordinate 10,118,198, forward strand.
GTGTCCTTACCAACATAAATCAAAAGAGATGGGTCATTACTGGAGGAAGAAGGATAAGACAAAGAGCCGTGCAGAAACCTAACACACAGCCAGATCTGCTGCACGGACGGGCATGATTTTCCTTACGAGTGGAACACGGCTTCGAGGTGAGGGCAGGAAGGATGATGGAGGTGGCGCTGCAGGGCGGGGAAGGTGGGGGAGGGTCGGCGGCGAAGCAAG
>NC_041380.1:10118652-10123453 GCF_002162155.2 Triticum dicoccoides
CATGAATACTTATGTCCTTAATTATAAATTGTAGATTCTACTACCTTTTATCTTTTCTAATTTTTGCAAGGAAGTTCATGTTGATACATCCAATATATAATTCAGGCAAAGAATTGTTTTCAAAATAGCTCATGCGTACAGCAGATCTAGGGATATATGCATCGTTGTATGTGAAGTTTCTGCATCTTTCTTTTTTGAGAAACGAAGAAGGCAGAGCATTCCTGTGAGACTTTGTTCACTAGAGCTTAAGTTTTCTTTTCATGTTGCACCGGGAGAAGCTCTTTTTCTGCTTTCTTTTCAATTATCTTATGATAGGGAACCCGGTCAAAACATCCCATGTCCTGGGTAACATTATCAAGTACATGACTCTTCCTTCTATTAGATAATTGCAAAGACAGTGCAGCAGCAGGCCATAGACGAGCAGACCTAAGAACAGCAGAAGAGAAGGCAAGAAAAAAGTTGTGCATAGAGCAACATAACCAAATATATATCTAGGGCCCTAACCAAATCGGTGCGACCACCAGTCGATATACGAAAGCTTATGAGATTAATTGGCATGTGTATAGTTTCTGCATCTTCAGTGTTTGAGTATGTGACTAAGTGTTCACAATTTCGGTAATATTTGTCGTGTGCTACAATCGCGCGCCATGCTAATTCTACCATCTTGAGAGCACTTGGAGAACCAGCTGATTTTACAAGTGAACACTTTTCAAAAAACGTTATGTACATTTTTAATATACATAATAAAAAATTTAAGTAATACGTCCACTTTTAGAAATGAACGAGAACTGTTTAGCACTTTTTGCTAAAAATCTCCAATGTGTATCTGCACATTTTTTCACGCATATTAAACAATTGTTTCCACAACCAATGAAATTTTCATAACATATATAAAATGCAAATCATTTTTTTAAAATTTACTGACATTTAAAAAAATGTTCTTACCATTCAACAATAAGTGGTCACAATTTTAAAAAGTGTTCCTTACATTTTTGAAAAAAAAGTGTTCATCAAATGTTGAGAACATATAAAAACCACAGATTTATAAAAGCATCATGATATTTTAAAATATGTTATCCATTTAACAATAAGTTTTCACAATTTGTAAAAGTTAGTTATGACAATTTTAAAAAGTGTTCATGAAATGTAAAGAAGGAGGGACAATTGCGGAGTCATGGTGAAGGAGGGACCCTGCTACCATTGAAGAGTCATGAGTAAGCATCTGCTTCTTCTTGAACAAATCTCTTCGAGTTTGTTCCCCCCCCCCCTTTTTTCTCTGCACCTGGTTTTGAACCTCGCTTCTTGTTCGAGGATTTTGCATCTGGTTTCGCCGAATTTCCTGAAGGTATGAAACTGGAGTTCCAAATCAAATCCTGCTTCTTATTCTAGTTCGAGGGTTAGCCCAAACGTCAAGACAAGTATGCGCTTCTTTCAAGTCTCTACTAAAAATCTGAACATTCAGACAGACTTAAAATGCTAAATGTCAGGCTTGTCTCAGTGAAGCTGATTCTCTACTGCCTGTCCTGGTCACTGAACTCATCATCTGCATTTGCTGCAGATATTCAGAGTTTAAACTCAGCAGAGACTAATGTTTGTACTAGTAATGTTTGTAGGACAGCACATTGCTAACAGTATATTTGTGGAAACAAACAATACCTGAACGAAAACAAGGAAAACAGATACCTGATCTTGCTGCTCTGTACCACATATCCAGAGTTCCCTACTTGCTACAACTGACCTCAAGTTTATTCTTTGATGCTCTGTGTCACTGAAACCCATTAACAATGAAACTCTATGCTTGTACTATACAATATTACACACATTCTTGGCTATCTATTTCATACTCTACTTCTTGTGCGGTTGCAGTTACTGACTGAAAATGCTAAATGTCAGGCTTCTAGTGTCACTGAACTCATCATCTGCACTTGCTGCAGTTATTCAGAGTTGAATGAAGTATGCTTCTAGTATGCACTAACAGTTGGAAACAAAAAATACCTGAAAAGGAAAACAGATATATCTCATCTTGCCAATCATCGGATAGATATTCAGAGTTCCCCAAAATGCTTAATGTTAGGGTACAACTAAACTCAAGTTTACTAATGAAGACCGAAGCTTAATGCCGTTGGACTATTGAACTAATTAAACATGTCTTTTTGCTAGTTGGTAGGCGAGGTGGGACCAAATCTTAGCCGAGAGCCACTCTCGGCAAAGAGTTGCAACCGTGACCGTGCCGTTAGTCGCCGCCGAATGTGCCACGTGGCAAAACTTTGCCATGTGTGACCAGATGGCCCTTGGCAAATAATGCCTTTGCCGAGTATAACCTGTCCGCCGAGCAATGCTATCGGCATTATCATGTGTTTGCTGATTTATTCCCTTTGCCGAGTGCGGCTCCCGGCGTTACTTACTTTGCCGAGTGCCCGTGTTTTGGCTCTCGGTGAAGACGCAGACACCCGACGTATACGAAAATTCCAGTAGTGACAAACGAACGATCTCGTTGCCCTCTATGGCCGCTCCGGTCCCATAAAACAGCCACCACACGACCTGAGTCTGAGGTCCCCTCCTAGATCTTCACCATCGCATATCATCCCCGGCGCGCGCAGCCGCAACCCATCCTGTAGCGCCTCCGCCATACTGGTCACCGGGCAAGCTCTGGAGCAGTGCCTTTGCCGTGCTGGCCGCCGTGCTGGCGGAGCTTTGTGGCACACGAGGAGCTCCGGGGTATCCGGAGATGGTAACCAGGGCCGTCGCCGCTCTGGTGTTGCTCAGGTTGGAGTTGGCCACGATGTATTGCGCCCCATCGCTCCTTCTCTAGCCCGATGCGAGCGCCACCATGACCAGCGCCAAGGGTCTCGCGCACGACTACAGCTAAGTGCTTACGCACGACAGCTCGGCACGGCGGGGCGGGGTTGCGGCGCTCAGGGCGGGAGCACGGGGCTGCGGATCTTGGGGCATGGCGGTGAGGGCTACGGCTTGTACTACCGCTCGCCACCGTCCAGCATCTCGTGATCCGACCGCGGCGGGCGTGCTAGCTAGCCAGCAGCTGCGCGCGCGTGCGTGCTGGCTAGCTAGCCAGCCAGCCGCCGCCGTGTGTGAGCCGTTGCATGTGCAGTCGTGTGCCAGCCGGTGGACAGCCACTCGCTCGGCCCCCTCCCGCTTGTGGACGCCGCATGCGCCATCGTGGCCGTGTCCGCCTCTCGCTCCCCACGCACACAGCCGCCGCATGTAGCCGTCCCATTCCCCGCGTACGTCCCTCGCCTCGCTGTGCCACCTCCGTTTCATCGACCTCCCGGGGAACCTGTTCTCCGGCGCGCTGCATGCAGTATGGGGGTCCTTACGAACATAAATCGAAAGAGATGGGTCATTACTGGAGGAAGAATGATAAGACAGAGAGCCGTGCAGAAACCTAGCACACAACCAGATCTGCTGTACACACATGCATGACTTTCCTTATGAGTGGAACACGGCTTCGAGGAGGGGGCAGGAAGGATAACGGAGGTGGTGGTGCAAGCCGGGGGAGGTGGGGGAGGGCCGCCGGCGAAGCAACCACGCGAATTAATGGAGGATTACGGTGAGATCCTGAGAGTGTTGGATAGAGGGGAAGGAACTGAGAGGGGGGGGGGGGGACCCAGCGCTGAAGCCCATCTTCATTTTAGTCACCATGAACTCCATGAATGACAACCAATCCATGAATACTTATGTCCTTAGTTATAAATTGTAGATTCTACTACCTTTTTGTCTTTTCTAATTCTTGCAAAGAAGTTCATGTTGATACATCTAATATATAATTCAGACAAAGAATTGTTGTCAAAATAGCTCATGCGTACAGCTGATCTAGGGATATATGCATCGTTTTGCATGAAGTTTCTGCATCTTTTTTTTTAGAAAGGAAGAAGGCAGCATTCCTGTGAGACTTTGTTCGCTAGAGCTTAAGTTTTCTTTTCATGTTGCACTGGGAGAAGCGAAAATCCTTTTTCTGCTTTCTGTTCTGTTATCTCACGATAGGGAACCCAGTCAAAACATGCCCAAGGCCTGGGTGACATTGTCAAGTACATGAGTTTTCCTTCTATTAGATCATTGCGAAGACAGTGCAGCAGCAGGCCATAGACGAGCAGACCAAAGAGCAGCAGAAGAGAAGGCAAGAAAAAAGTTATGCATAGAGCAACATAAGCAAATAGATATCTAGGGCCCTAACCAAGTCGGTGCATGTGTCCAGTTTCTGCATCTTCACTGTTTGAGTATGTGACTCAGTGTTCACAATTTCGGTAATATTTGTTGTGTTCTGCAATCGCGCACCATGCTAATTCGACCATCTTGAGAGCACTTGGAACCAACTGATTTTACATGTGAACACTTTAAAAAACATGATGAACATTTTTAATATACACATAAAAAATCAAGTAATATGACCACTTTTAGAAATGAACGAGAACTGTTTAGCACTTTTTGCTAAAAATCTCCAATGTGCATCTGCACATTTGTTCACGCAGATTAAACAATTGTTTCCACAACCAATGAAATTTTCATAATATATATAAAATGCGAATCATTTTTTAAAATTTACTGACATTTAAAAAAATGTTCTTACCATTCAACAATAAGTGGTCGCAATTTTAAAAAGTGTTCCTTACATGTTTGAAAAAAAAAGTGTTCATCAAATGTTGAGAACATATAAAAACCATAGATTTATAAAATCATCATGATATTTTAAAATATGTTATCCATTTAACATTAAGTTTTCACAATGTAAAAGTTAGTTATGACAATTTAAAAAAGTGTTCATGTAATGTAAAGAACATTTTGA
>NC_041380.1:10123610-10177211 GCF_002162155.2 Triticum dicoccoides
GGGGGGGGGGGGTGTTCTATCAAGTCAGGTACTTCTGATAGATCTCCGATGGATCAGGTTGAGTGATCAGCCCTTACCAATGGCTGCTAACCCATTTCAGCACATGGTTCTTCCTTACGTCTTTCTGAAACCGGACCGTGAACCACTCAGGGAGCTTATTTTGAGCTTAAATGGAGACATCGAAATCATAAATTAAATTAAATTAAATGGAGACCTTGGCTGCTAACCCATCTTAGCAGGGTTTGTCACCATTATTTGAGGCCCACTTGATAATTCTGAAAAGATTTCCAGACATTATCATTATCAAAATCATTAATTTAAGGATCAATTACAATACAAGTTGATGGGTGATCATCTTCATTTCCAACAACTATGTTACTTCCAGAACCGTTCGCTTCATGGACGCTCTTTACTTCGACAATTTTACTTCTCATCTTCTTCACCTTCTCAGCAAACCGGTCTTCGCTTTTTTCAACCAAACATTTCAGCATTTGTGCCTTAGGTATGGTCTTGGTTAGGTTGATGTGAGTAAGAGGTTACACTGCAGATGTTGCTGATAAAAAAATTGCTTGTTTTTTCTTGCCCTGGAAGCAGCTGGTTTTGCACCAGTTGTTGCACTTACTTGATCCAGATGTCATCTCTTGCTTTATAATTAATTTCCTCATCTGGTCATACAATACCCCTTTGGCTTCATCCATTGACACGGTCCATGCTTATTCAACTATCTAAAGAGCAACCGGAGCACCAATTGATTTTTTTTATTACACGACGAACACTTTTAGAAAACATGATGAATATTTATTATATACGCAACGAACATTTTTAATATAATATGACCAATTTTAGAAATGTAAGACACCCTATTTATAAATTTTAAAATCTGCACATTTGTTCACTTAGTTTAAACAAGTGTTTCCACATCAAATGAAAATGTTCATGATTTAAAAAATAATAATTAAATTGTCACAATTTTCAAAAGTGTTCCTTATATTTTCGAAAAAAGGTCCATCAAATGTTGAAAACATATAAAAATGTTCATAGATTTATAAAAGCTTAATGACATTTTCAAAGGCGTTCTTACCATTAACCAATAAATTTTTCACAATTTAAAAATTATTCATGGCAATTTTAAAAAGTGTTCATGGAATGTAAAAAACATTTCATAATATTTTAAAAAATTATTCATAAAGAATTGGATACCATGATGCACCAGGTGCGGGGTGACTCAAGGGGAGCATTCCAGTAAGCCAGGTTCCGTCTGATAGATCTTTGATAGATCAAATTGAATAGCCGGCCGTTATCGATAGTGACTGACCCATGTCAACACGTGTTTCTTCGTTACGTCTTTCTTAAACCAGATGAAACACAATCGGAAAATCTAAATTCATTACTCAACCTTGAGCCATTCAGAAATCTTAAACCAAGCATGTGCCCAATGCAGCAAACTCATTCCAAACAATGTCCGGTTTTGTCCGGCTCTGTCATTTCTTCGAACACATCAAGGGCGCAGGCACAGAGAACACAACTGGAGCTCCTGGTGGCCGCTGCCTAGAAAATGTCCATTTGTGTCTGCTTTAGACGCAAATTGGGCGCAATTTTAATCTGCAAATCAAACAAACCAGATATAAAATGGACAGAAGTAGGGGATGGCTGTGTAGTGTGCGTGATGAGTCCCAAACAGACAAAACCGGACGAAATGTCCACGGGTGGAGTTGACCTAACCAATGTGAAAGGAAGGAAGGCCTGTGGTCATGAGAGGTGGGCCGGTGTCCAATGCAGTCACTGGTGAGGTGGGCCCTGGCCCAACCCAGCAGTTGACGCCCCGTTCTCCCACCTCTCCGCCGTCGGTCGCTCGCCTCCCAGCCTCGCCGCGGACGCCGGAGAGAGGGATGTTGGATCTGCAGGCGGGCGTCGTGCAGGTGGGGCGGATGGGGAGCGACGGGCACCTCACCTCACCTCCACGACGAGCCCCACTTGGACGCCGGTAAGCTCGAGCGCCTCGTCGACCACTTTCTCGCCCGCAGGGTCGCCGACAGAGATCCGGCTCGTCTGTGTTTTTGAAATTGAAAATTCCATTAGACGTTTTGGTTCGAATGTAAATTTGCATGGGAATGTCCCATAGGATGTTCTAAAGTTGGCGCTTTAGGCTGTAAAAAACTGACTGATAAAGCACTCCCTTAACAAATAGATATAACATGTACATATGCAATATGCTAATATAGAGCACACTCAAATATGCAGGTCGCCTAGAAATAGAACCCGATAGGAAATTAAGTATAATTACATACATATTCATTTTTTGAATGAAAACCTTATAGAGTCCATTGAGAATAAAACTTTGGTATGATTTTTATATGGGAAACAGTGCTTTGATTTATATAATACAACTCTATTACACGACGTACACTTTCAGAAAACATGATGAATATTTTTTAAAATACAACGAACATTTTTAACATAATATGACAAATTTTAGAAATGTAAGACACCCTATTTTGAAATTTTTACAAAAAATGTCCAATGTGTATCTACATATTTGTTCACTTAGTTTAAAAAAGTGTTTCCATATCTAATGAGAATGTTTGTGATTTAATTTTTTTATTAAACTACAAAAAAATCTCAAGATTAAAACATGATCATACCATTGAATAAGAAATGATCACAATTTTCAAAAGTGTTCCGTATATTTTTGAAAGAAGGTTAATCAAATGTGGAAAACATGTAAAAATGTTCATAGATTATAAAAGCTTAATGAAATTTTCAAAGGTGTTCTTACCATTTACCGATAAATTTTTCACAATTTTAATATTATGCATGAAAAATTTAAAAAGTGTTAATGAAATGTAAAAAAAAATTCATACTATTTTAAAAAAATTGTTCATGAAGGATTGGATAGCATGGTGCGGCTGGTGGGGGGTGACTGAAGGGGAGTATTCCAGTAAGCCAGCGTCCTTCTGATAGAACTACGATTGATCAGATTGAAAAGTCGGCTGTTACTGAGCCATGTCACCACGTGTTTCTTTGTTATGTCTTACTTAAACCAGATGAAACTCAATCAGACAACCCAACTTCATTACTCAACCTTGGGCCATTCAGAAATCTTATTCTGTGGTTAAATGGAGGCATAGAAATACATTTCTTTATAAACACATAACAACGATGCAGTATCTGCACATATCTTCATGCAGTTTAAACAAGTGTTTCCACATCTAATGAAAATATTGATGATATATTAAAAATGTGAATTCATCTAGAAAAACTATTCTTGACATAAAAAAATGTTCTCACCATTAAAAAATAAATGGCAACTATTTTAAAAGTGTTCCTTACATTTTAAAAAAGTTCATCAAATGTTGATAACAAATAAAAAATGTTCGTGGATTTATACAAGCTTCATGACATTTTAAAAGACATACTTACCATTTAACAATAAATTTTCACAATTTTAAAATTATTGAGGACAATTTATAGAAGTTTTAATGAAATGTAAAAAAATTACCATAGTTTTTAAAAAATGTTAATGAAAGATGGGATGGCATGATACGATGGGCGAAACTGATGAGGAGCCAAGTTTCTTCTGATAGATCCCTGATGGATCTGCTTGAGTAGCGGACCTTTATAATGGCTGCTGGCCCATGTCAGCACTTGTTCCTTCCTAACACATTTCTTTGACCAGATGAAACCCTATCGAAAAACCCACTTTTCATTGCTTGACCTAGAGCTATTCAAAAAGATTAATCTGAGCTTAAATTGAGACCCGAAAATACATTTCTTAGTAAACACATAATAGTGATGCATACCGTGTTTGTCGCCATTTGAAGCCTAAACTCGACTACTCTAGAAAGGATTATCGACATGATATTTATCAAAATCATTAAATTAAGGTCAATAACAATATAAGTTGATGGGTGATCACCTTCATTTTCAACATCTTTGTTACTACTAGAACCATTCTGATACGTCTCCAACGTATCTATAATTTTTGATTGCTCCATGCTATATTATCTACTGTTTTGGACTATATTGGGCTTTATTTTCCACTTTTATATTATTTTTGGGACTAACCTATTAACCGGAGGCCCAGCCCAGAATTGCTGTTTTTGGCCTATTTCAGTGTTTCAAAGAAACGGAATATCAAACGGAGTCCAAACGGAATGAAACATTCGGAAACGTGATTTTCTCACCGAACGTGATCCAAGAGACTTGGACCCTACTCCAAGGGAGCCGAGAGGCGGTCACAAGGGTGGGGGGCGCCCCCTAGGGCGCGCCCCCTGCCTAGTGGGCCCCTCGGAGCTCCACCGACATACTCCTTCCTCCTATATATACCTGCGTACCCCCAAACGATCAGATACGGAGCCAAAAACCTAATTCCACCGCCGCAACTTTCTGTATCCACGAGATCCCATCTTGGGGCCTATTCCGGAGCTCCGCCGGAGAGGGCCGTCATCACGGAGGGCTTCTACATCATCATAGCCCCTGCGATGAAGTGTGAGTAGTTTATCTCAGACCTTCGGGTCCATAGTTAGTAGCTAGATGGCTTCTTCTCTCTTTTTGGATCTCAATACAATGTTCTCCCCCTCTCTCGTGGAGATCTATTCGATGTAATCTTCTTTTTGCGGTGTGTTTGTTGAGATCGATGAATTGTTGGTTTATGATCAAGTCTATCTATGAATAATATTTGAAACTTCTCTGAATTCTTTTATGTATGATTGGTTATCTTTGCAAGTCTCTTCGAATTATCAGTTTGGTTTGGCCTACTAGATTGGTTTTTCTTGCCATGGGAGAAGTGCTTAGCTTTGGGTTCAATCTTGCGGTGTCCTTTCCCAGTGACAGAAGGGGCAGCAAGGCACGTATTGTATCGTTGCCATCGAGGATAACAAGATGGGGTTTATTTCATATTGCATGAATTTATCTCTCTACATCATGTCATCTTGCTTAAGGCGTTACTCTGTTTTTAACTTAATACTCTAGATGCATGCTGGATAGTGGTCGATGAGTGGAGTAATAGTAGTAGATGCAGGCAGGAGTCGGTCTACTTGTCTCGGACGTGATGCCTATATACATGATCATACCTAGATATTCTCATAACTATGCTCAATTCTGTCAATTGCTCAACAATAATTTGTTTACCCACTGTAGAATACTTATGCTCTTGAGAGAAGCCAGTAGTGAAACCTATGGCCCCCGGGTCTATTCTCATCATATCAACCTCCATCACTTTATTATTGCTTTACTCTTTACTTTGCGTTTTACTTTTTTACTTTAAATCTCTATATCAAAAATACCAAAAATATTATCTATCATCTCTATCAGATCTCACTTTCGTAAGTGACCATTAAGGGATTGACAACCCCTAATCGCCTTGGTTGCGAGGAGCTCCTGATTTTGTGTAGGTATGAGGGGCTTGCGTGTAGCCTCCTACTAGATTGATACCTTGGTTCTCAAAAACTGAGGGAAATACTTACGCTACTTTGCTGCATCATCCTCTCCTCTTCGGGGAAATCCAACGTAGTGCTCAAGAGGTAGCAAGAAGAATTTCTGGTGCCGTTGCCGGGGAGTCTGCACAAAAGTCAACATACCAAGTACCCATCACAATCCCTATCTCCCGCATTACATTAGTTTCCATTTGCCTCTCGTTTTCCTCTCCCCCACTTCACCCTTGCCGTTTTATTCTCCCTCTCTTTCCCAATCTCCTTCTCTTTTTCCATTTGCCTTTTTCTCGCTTGCCTTTTGTTTGCTTGTGTGTTGGATTGCTTGTTTGTCGCGATGGCTCAAGATACTACCAAATTGTGTGACTTCACCAATACCAATAATAATGATTTCCTTAGCACTCCGATTTCTCCTCTTGCCAATACTGAATCTTGTGAAATCAATACTGTTTTGTTGAATCTTGTTATGAAAGATCAATTCGCCGGCCTTCCTAGTGAATATGTCGCTACTCATTTAAATAGCTTCGTTGATTTATGTGATATGCAAAAGAAGAAAGATGTCGACAATGACGTTGTTAAATTGAAGCTATTTCCTTTTTCTCTTAGAGATCATGCTAAAGCTTGGTTTTCGTCTTTGCCTAAAAATAGTATTGATTCTTGGAACAAGTGCAAAGATGCTTTTATCTCTAAGTATTTTCCTCCCGCTAAGATCATCTCTCTTAGAAACAATATTATGAAGTTTAAGCAACTTGATCAAGAACATGTTGCACAAGCTTGGGAGAGAATGAAATTAATGATATGTAATTGCCCTACTCATGGTTTGAACTTGTGGATGATTATACAAAACTTTTATGCCGGATTGAATTTTGCTTCTAGAAATCTTTTAGATTCGGCCGCGGGAGGCACTTTTATGGAAATCACTTTAGGAGATTCTACTAAACTCCTACATAATATTATGGTTAATTATTCTCAATTGCATACTGAAAGATCTAATAATAAAAAAGTGCATGCGATAGAAGAAATCAATGTTTTGAGTGGAAAGATGGATGAACTTATGAAATTATTTGCTACTAAGAGTGTTTCTACTGATCCTAATGATATGCCTTTGTCTACTTTGATTGAGAATAATAATGAATCTATGGATGTGAATTTTTTTGGTAGGAATAATTTTGGTAACAACGCGTATAGAGGGAATTTTAATCCTAGGCCTTATCCTAGTAATCCTTCTAACAATTATGAAAATTCCTACAACAACTCTTATGGAAATTTAAATAAGGTGCCCTCTGAATTTGAGAGTAGTGTTAAAGAGTTTATGAATTCACAAAAGAATTTTAATGCTTTGCTTAAAGAGAAATTGCTTAAAGTTGATGATTTGGCTAGGAACGTCGATAGGATTTCTCTTGAGGTTGATTCTTTAAAGCTTAGATATATTCCTCCTAAGCATGATATCAATGAGTCTCTCAAAGCCATGAGAATTTCCATTTATGAGTGCAAGGAAAGAACCGCTAGGATGCGTGCTACAAAAGATGCCTTAATTAAAGCGTGTTCTTCCAATTCCTATGAAAATCAAGATGAAGATCTAAAAGTTATTGACGTGTCTCCTATCAAATCTTTGTTTTGCACTATGAATCTTGATGAAACTGAATATGATCTTCCTTTACCTAGAAGGCGTTCCAAAAATTCAGAGTATTTAGATCTTTATGATGAAATTGATGAAAGTGGGATTGAAAGAAATAAAACCCTAGATGTTGCTAAACCCACTATATTGGATTTCAAGGAATTTAATTATGAAAGTTGCTCTTTAATTGATTGTATTTCCTTGTTGCAATCCGTGCTAAATTCTCCTCATGCTTATAGTCAAAAGAAAGCCTTTACCGAACATATTGTTGATGCCTTGATGCAATCTTATGAAGAAAAACTCGAGTTGAAAGTCTCTATCCCTAGAAAACTCTATGATGAGTGGGAACCAACTATTAAAATTAAAATTAAAGATCATTAGTTTTATGCTTTGTGTGATTTGGGTGCTAGTGTCTCCACTATTCCCAAAACCTTGTGTGATTTGCTAGATTTTCGTGATTTTGATGATTGCTCTCTAAACTTGAATCTTGCGGATTCCACTATTAAGAAACCTATGGGAGGAATTAATGATGTTCTTATTGTTGCAAATAGGAATTATGTGCCTGTAGATTTTATTGTTCTTGATATAGATTGCAATCCTTCTTGCCCTATTATTCTTGGTAGAACTTTCCTTAGAACGGTTGGTGCGATTATTGATATGAAGGAAGGGAATATATTAGGTTTCAATTTCCATTAAAAAAGGGCATGGAACACTTTCCTAGAAAGAAAATAAAATTGCCATATGAAACTATCATGAGAGCCACTTGTGGATTGCCTACCAAAGATTGCAATACCTAGATCTATTCTCGCTTTTATGCCTAGCTAGGGGCACTAAACGATAGCGCTTGTTGGGAGGCAACCCAATTTTTTTTTGTTTTTTGACTTTGTTTCTGTTTAGGAATAAATAATCCATCTACCTTCTGTTTTAATTAGTGTTTGTGCCAAGTTAAACCTATAGGAACTTCTTGGATGATAGTTATTTGATCTTGCTGTAATTTCCAGAAACTTTGTGCTCAGTACCCGAATTATTAAAAATCACCAGAACGTGATAATATACTGATTCAAATTGCTGCTCATCAATAAACAAATTTCCAAGGTCTTCCTATTTTTGCTGAATTTATGGAGTTCCAGAAGTTTGCGTTAGTTACAGATTACTACAGACTGTTCTATTTTTTGACAGATTCTGTTTTTTCGTGTGTTGTTTGCTTATTTTGATGAATCTATGGCTAGTAAAATAGTTTATAATCCATAGAGAAGTTGGAATACAGTAGGTTTAACACCAATATAAATAAAGAATGAGTTCATTACGGTACCTTGAAGTGGTCTTTTGTTTTCTTTCTCTAACGGAGCTCACAAGATTTCTGTTGAGTTTTGTGTTGTGAAGTTCTCAAGTTTGGGTGAAATCTTTTGATGGATTATGGAACAAGGAGTGGCAAGAGCCTAAGCTTGGGGATGCCCATGGCACCCCAAAGATAATCCAAGGACACCAAAAAGTTAAATCTTGGGGATGCCCCGGAAGGCATCCCCTCTTTCGTCTACTTCCATCGATAATTTTACTTGGAGCTATATTTTTATTCACCACATGATATGTGTTTTGCTTGGAGTGTCTTGTATTATTTGTGTCTTTGTTTGTTAGTGTGCCACAATCATCCTTGCTGTACACACCTTTTGAGAGAGCCATACATGAATTGGAATTTGATAGAATACTCTATGTGCTTCACTTATATCTTTTGAGCGTTGTAATTTTGCTCTATGTGCTTCACTTAGATATTTTAGAGCACGGTGGTTGATTTGTTTTAAAGAAACTATTGATCTCTCATGCTTCACTTAGATTATTTTGAGAGTCTTAATAGCATGGTAATTTGCCTAACAATACTATGCTTGGTATTCAAGATTTGTGAAACTTTCTTTTGAGTGCGTTGAATACTAAGAAAAGATTGATGCTTGATAATTGTTTTGAGATATGAAGATGGTGATATTAGAGTCATGCTAGTTGAGTAGTTGTGAATTTGAGAAATACAAGTGTTAAAGTTTGTGATTCCCGTAGCATGCATGTATGGTGAACCGTTATGTGATGAAGTCAGAGCATGATTTATTTATTGATTGTCTTCCTTATTAGTGACGGTCGGGGACGGGCGATGGTCTTTTCCTACCAATCTATCCCCCTAGGAGCATGAGCGTAATACTTTGCTTTGATAACTTGTAGATTTTTGCAATAAGTATATGAGTTCTTTATGACTAATGTTGAGTCTATGGATTATACACACTTTTTCCCATCCTTCCACCAAACCTAGCCTCTCTAATACGACGCACCTTTCGCCGGTATCATACACCCACCATATACCTTCCTCAAAACAGCCACCATACCTACCTATCATGGCATTTCCATATCCATTCTGAGATATATTGCCATGCAACTTTCCACCGTTCCGTCTATTATGACGTGCTCCATCATTGTCATATTGCTAGCATGATCATTTAGTTGACATCGTATTTGTGGCAAATCCACCGTTCATAATTCTTTCATACATGTCACTCTTGATTCATTGCATATCCCGGTACACCGCCGGTGGCATTCATATAGAGTCATATTTGTTCTAAGTGTTGAGTTGTAAGAAAAATAAAAGTGTGATGATCATCAATTTTTAGAGCATTGTCCCATGTGAGGAAAGTATGATGGAGACTATGATTCCCCCATAAGTCGGGATGAGACTCTGGACGAAAAAAAGAGGCCATAAAAAAGAAGAAGAGAAAAGGCCCAAATAAAAAAATGAGAGAAAAAGAGAGAAAAAGAGAGAAGGGACAATGTTACTATCCTTTTACCACACTTGTGCTTCAAAGTAGCACCATGATCTTCATGATAGTGAGTCTCTCATTTTGTCACTTTCATATACTAGTGGGAATTTTTCATTATAGAACTTGGCTTGGTATATTCCAATGATGGGCTTCCTCAAAATTGCCCTAGGTCTTCGTGAGCAAGCGAGTTGGATGCACACCCAATTAGTTTCTTTTAATGAGCTTTCATATACTTATAGCTCTAGTGCATCCGTTGCATGGCAATCCCTACTCACTCACATTGATATCTATTGATGGGCATCTCCATAGCCCGTTGATACCCTAGTTGATGTGAGACTATCCTCCCCTCCTTTTGTCTTCTCCACAACCACCATTCTATTCCACATATAGTGCTATATCCATGGCTCACGCTCATGTATTGCGTGAGGATCAAAAAAAGTTTTGAAAATGTTAAAGTATGAAACAATTGCTTGGCTTGTCATCGTGGTTGTGCATGATTTAAATACTTTGTGTGGTGAAGATAGAGCATAGCCAGACTATATAATTTTGTAGGGATAACTTTCTTTGGCCATGTTATTTTGAGAAGACATAATTGCTTTCTTAGTATGCTTGAAGTATTATTATTTTTATGTCAATATGAACTTTTGTCTTGAATCTTTCAAATCTGAATATTCATACCACAATTAAGAAGATTTGCATTGAAATTATGCCAAGTAGCACTCCGCATCAAAAATTCTCTTTTTATCATTTACCTACTCGAGGACGAGCAGGAATTAAGCTTGGGGATGCCTGATACGTCTCCAACGTATCTATAATTTTTGATTGCTCCATGCTATATTATCTACTGTTTTGGACTATATTGGGCTTTATTTTCCACTTTTATATTATTTTTGATACTAACCTATTAGCCGGAGGCCTAGCCCAGAATTGCTGTTTTTTTTGCCTATTTTAGTGTTTCGAAGAAACGGAATATCAAATGGAGTCCAAACGGAATGAAACCTTTGGGAACGTGATTTTCTCACCGAACATGATCCAGGAGACTTGGACCCTACTCCAAGGGAGCCAAGAGGCGGTCACGAGGGTCGCCCCCCCTAGGGCATGCCCCCTGCCTCGTGGGCCCCTCGGAGCTCCACCGACGTACTCCTTCCTCCTATATATACCTACGTACCCCCAAACGATCAGATACGGAGCCAAAAACCTAATTCCACCGCTGCAACTTTCTGTATCCACGAGATCCCATCTTGGGGCCTGTTCCGGAGCTCCGCCGGAGAGGGCCGTCATCACGGAGGGCTTCTACATCATCATAGCCCCTCCGATGAAGTGTGAGTAGTTTACCTCAGACCTTCGGGTCATAGTTAGTAGCTAGATGGCTTCTTCTCTCTTTTTGGATCTCAATACAATGTTCTCCCCCTCTCTCTTGGAGATCTATTCGATGTAATCTTCTTTTTGCAGTGTGTTTGTTGAGACCAATGAATTGTGGGTTTATGATAAAGTCTATCTATGAATAATATTTGAATCTTCTCTGAATTCTTTTATGTATGATTGGTTATCTTTGCAAGTCTCTTCGAATTATCAGTTTGGTTTGGCCTACTAGATTGCTTTTTCTTGCCATGGGAGAAGTGCTTAGCTTTGGGTTCGATCTTGCGGTGTCCTTTCCCAGTGACAGAAGGGACAGCAAGGCACGTATTGTATTGTTGCCATCGAGGATAAAAAGATGGGGTTTATTTCATATTGCATGAATTTATCCCTCTACATCATGTCATCTTGCTTAAGGTGTTACTTTGTTTTTAACTTAATACTCTAGATGCATGCTGGATAGCTGTCGATGAGTGGAGTAATAGTAGTAGATGCAGGCAGGAGTCGATCTACTTGTCTTGGACGTGATGCCTATATACATGATCATACCTAGATATTCTCATAACTATGCTCAATTCTGTCAATTGCTCAACAGTAATTTGTTCACCCACCGTATAATACTTATGCTCTTGAGAGAAGCCACTAGTGAAACCTATGGCCCCCGGGTCTATTCTCATCATATCAATCTCCATCACTTTATTATTGCTTTGCTTTTTTACTTTGCCTTTTACTTTTTACATTGCATCTCTATATCAAAAATACCAAAAATATTATCTATCATCTCTATCAGATCTCACTTTCGTAAGTGACCGTGAAGGGATTGACAACCCCTAATCGCGTTGGTTGCGAGGAGCTATTGTTTTTGTGTAGGTACGAGGGACTTGCGTGTAGCCTCCTACTGGATTGATACCTTGGTTCTCAAAAAACTGAGGGAAATACTTACGCTACTTTGCTCAATCATCCTCTCCTCTTCGGGGAAATCCAACGCAGTGCTCAAGAGGTAGCACATTCACATCATGAACGCTCTTTACTTTGACTTATTTACTTATCTTCTTCTTTAGATTCTCATTCAAACCGCTCTTAGCCTTTTAAGTCAAAAAAATTCTGCATTCGAGCTTGAGGAATTGTCTTTGTTTGGTTGATGCGAGTAGGAGGTTGCATCCCAGGTGTTGCTAATCAGCCATTATTCTTGTTTTTCCTTGCCCTAGAAGCACCATGTTAGGCACCAGAAGTTGCACTTGCCTTGCTTGATCAAGATGTCAGCTTCTACTTTGTAACTAGTTTCCTCATCAGGTCATACAACACCCAAATGATTTTATCCAACAACATTGTCCATGCTTATTCGATGATGTGGAAAGCACCTGGGGCACCAACAGATTTTTATATTACACAATGAACACTTTTTAAAAGCATGATGATCATTTTTATATGCACAATGAACATTTTTTATTATAATATGACCACTTTTAGTAGTGTAACAAAAACTACTTAGACTTTTTAGTAAAAATGTCCAATGTGCATCTGCACATTTGATCATGCAGTTTGAACACGTGTTTCCACAGCTAATGAAATCCTTCATGATGTATTAAAATAAGTATTCATTTATAAAAAAACTCATGACATTTAAAAAATGTTCTTACTAGTGAAGAACAAATGGTCACGATTATAAAAAATGTTACTTGCATTTTTTACAAAATGTTCCATTATCTACACGCCCACTGGTCCTGCCTACTAGGTGATATCTGTTGTAAAATGCTAAACATGTTAGCCATCTGCCATACGTGATGTCCAACAGTTATCTGCTACAATGCCTACCCATCATGCCGGCGTGCAGAGGCTGGACGATGGCGCCGTGCATTCCTTGGATCTGCCCCACTTAGATGCATCTCCTGTAACAAAGACAACCATCCTCCAATTGGAGCACCAAGAAGTTGTGGGGGATGATGATTGCTTGTGTGATCATGCACAATATGAATGTAGAGGATGAGCACCCATAATGTATCTATGACCAAGGGTTTCATTTTCAAGGTGACAATGTTTTTCCTAAGCATGGAGGAGCGGCAATGTTTGCACAGTTCACCCAATTTCATCATCAAATGCGTTTTTGGGAAACTCACATTCAACTGGAAAATGATTTGGTCGAGCATATGTGGGCTCACGTTGGCAACCAATAGATGTATCTTGTTTAAAATGTATTTAAGATAGTTAACTTTTTGTTTGGCTAGTAAACTATGATATATTTATTTGGCTTGTGAACTATGATATATTTTTTGTTGTGAAACTATATAAAGTGTTTGTATTTTGTTTGAATTATGTTTGAAAAATCACGGCAGACCGGCCGCCAGGGCGAAAATGGGTCGGTGGTAACAATTGCGGAGTCACGGTGAAGAAGGAGGGACCCTGCTACCATTGCGGAATCATGAGTAAGCATCTGCTTCTTCTTGAACAAATCTCTTTGAGTTTGTTTTCCCCCTTTTTTTCTCTGCATCTGGCTTCAAACCTCGCTTCTTGTTCGAGTATTTTGCATCTGGTTTCACCGAATTTCCTAAGGGTATGAAACCGGGGTTCCAAATCAAATCTTGCTTCTTCTTCTAGTTTGAGGGTTCGCCCAAACGTCAAGACAAGTACGCGCCTCTTTCAAGTCTGTACTAAAAGTCTGAACATTTACACAGATTGAAAATGCACAATGTCAGGCTTGTGTCAGTGAAGCTGATTCTCTATTGCCTGTCCTTGTCAGTGAACTCATCATTTGCACTTGCTGCAATTATTTAGAGTTTAAACTCAGCAGAGAGTAATGTTTGTACTTGTAATGTTTGTAGGGCAGCACATTGCTAACAATATATTTATGGAAACAAACAATTACCTGAACGAAAACAAGGAAAATAGATACCTGATCTTGCTTCTCTGTATCACATATCCAGAGTTCCCTACTTGTT
The DNA here is from genome assembly GCF_002162155.2 of Triticum dicoccoides. Lineage (NCBI taxonomy): Eukaryota > Viridiplantae > Streptophyta > Magnoliopsida > Poales > Poaceae > Triticum > Triticum dicoccoides. Next base: position 10,137,745 of record NC_041380.1, read on the forward strand.
GCAATTTTTCACTGAAATTGAAACTGAAGTGAGGGTACAACTGACCTCAAGTTTATTCTTTGCTGATCCGTGTCATTGAAACCCATTACCAATGAAACTCTACGCCTGTACTATACAATATTACACATATTCTTGGCTATCTATTTCATACTCTACTTCTTGTGCGGTTGCAGCTATTGGCTGAAAGTGCTAAATGTCAGGCTTTTAGTGTCACTGAACTCATCATCCACACTTGCTACAGTTATTCAGACTTGAATGCAGTATGCTTCTAGTATGCACTAATAGTTGGAAACAAAAAATACCTGAAAAAGAAAACAGATATATCTCATCTGGCCAATAAATCGGATAGATATTCAGAGTTCCCTAAAATGCTTAATGGTAGGGTACAACTGACCTCATGTTTACTAATGAAGACCGAAGCTTAATGCCGTTGGACTATTGAACTATTTAAACATGCCTGTTTGCTAGTCGGTAGGCGAGGTGGGCCTATATCTTTGCCGAGAGCCACTCTCGGCAAAGAGTTGCAACTATGACCGTGCCTAGTTGCCGCCGAATGTGCCACGTGGCAAAACTTTGCCGCGTGTGACCAAATGGCCCTCGGTAAATAGTGCCTTTGTCGAATATCAAATTTTGGAGTGTGTCGTCAACAAAACTGGGGGAGAGAAAAAAATCCATAGTTTTTGAAATTGAAAATTCCACTAGATGTTTTGGTTCGAATGTAAATTTGCATGGGAAGGTCCCATAGGATGTTCTAAAGTTGGCGCTTTAGGCTGTAAAAAACCGATTTCTGATAAAGCACTCCCTTAACAATTAGATATAACATGTACATATGCAATATGCTGATATAGAGCACACTCAAATATGCAGGTCGCCTAGAAATAGAACCCTATAGGAAATTAAGTATAATTACATACATATTCATTTTTTGAATGAAAACCTTATAGAGTCCATTGATAATAAAACTTTGGTATGATTTTTATATGGGAAACAGTGCTTTGATTTATATAATACAACTCTATTACACCACGTACACTTTCACAAAACATGATGAATATTTTTTATATACACAACGAACATTTTTTATATAATATGACAAATTTTAGAAATGTAAGACACCCTATTTAGAAATTTTTACAAAAAATGTCCAATGTGTATCTACACATTTGTTCACTTATTTTAAATAAGTGTTTCCACATCTAATGAGAAAGTTCGTGATTTAATTTTTTTATTAAACTACAAAAAGATCTCAAGATTAAAACATGATCATACCATTCTATAAGAAATGATCACAATTTTCAAAAGTTTTCCTTATATTTTTGAAAGAAGGTTAATCAAATGTTGAAAACATGTAAAAAATGTTCATAGATTATAAAAGCTTAACGACATTTTCAAAGGTGTTCTTACCATTTACCGATAATTTTCTCACAATTTAAATATTATTCATGAAAACTTTAAAAAGTGTTAATGAAATGTGAAAAACATTTCATACTATTTTAAAAAAAATTGTTCATGAAGGATTGCATAGCATGATGCAGCTGGTGGGGGATGACTGAAGGGGAGCATTCCGGTAAGCCGGGTTCCTTCTGATAGAACTACGATAGATCAGATTGAAAAGTCGGCCTTTACTGAGCCATGTCACCACGTGTTTCTTTGTTATGTCTTACTTAAACCAGATGAAACTCAATCGGACAACCCAACTTCATTACTCAACCTTGGGCCATTCAGAAATCTTATTCTATGGTTAAATGGAGGCATGGAAATACATTTCTTTATAAACACATAACAACGATGCAGTATCTGCACATATCTTCATGCAGTTTAAACAAGTGTTTCCACATCTAATGAAAATATTGATGATATATTAAAAATGTGAATTCACCTAGAAAAACTATTCTTCACATAAAAAATGTTCTCACCATTAAAAAATAAATGGCAACGATTTTAAAAGTGTTCCTTAGATTTTAAAAAAGTTCATCAAATGTTGATAACAAATAAAAAATGTTCGTGGATTTATACAAGCTTCATGACATTTTAAAAGACATACTTACCATTTAACAATAAATTTTCACAATTTTAAAATTATTCAGGACAATTAATAGAAGTTTTAATGAAATGTAAAAAAATTCCCATAGTTTATAAAAAATGTTCATGAATGATGCCATGGCATGATACGATGGGCGGAACTGATGAGGAGCCAGGTTTCTTCTGATAGATCCCTGATGGATCTGCTTGAGTAGCGGGCCTTTATAATGGTTGCTGGCCCATGTCAGCACTTGTTCCTTCATAACATATTTCTTTGACCAGATGAAACCCTATCGAAAAACCCACTTTCATTGCTTGACCTAGAGCCAATCAAAAAGATTAATCTGAGCTTAAATTGAGACGCGAAAATAAATTTCTTAGTAAACACATAATAGTGATGCATACCGTGTTTGTCGCCATTTGAAGCCTAAACTCGACTACTCTAGAAAGGATTATCGACATGATATTTATCAAAATCATTAAATTAAGCTCAATGACAATATAAGTTGATGGGTGATCATCTTCATTTTCAACATCTTTGTTACTACTAGAACCATTCACATCATGAACGCTCTTTATGTTGACTTATTTGCTTATCTTCTTATTTAGCTTCTCATTCAAACTGCTCTTAGCCTTTTAAGTCAAAAAAATTCAGCATTTGAGCTTGAGGAATTGTCTTTGTTAGGTTGATGCGATTAGGAGGTTGCACCACAGGTGTTGCTAATCAGCCATTATGCTTGTTTTTACTTGCCCTAGAAGCACCACATTAGGCACCAGCAGTTGCACTTGCCTTGCTTGATCAAGATGTCATCTTCTGCTTTGTAACTAATTTCCTTATCGGGTCATACAACACCCAAATGCTTTAATCCAACAACATTGTCCATGCTTATTCGATGATGTGGAAAGCACCTGGGCACCAACAGATTTTTATATTAAACGATGAACACTTTTTAAAAGCATGATGATCATTTTTATATGCACAATGAACATTTTTTATTATAATATAACCACTTTTAGTAATGTAACAAAAACTACTTAGACTTTTTAGTAAAAATGTCCAATGTGCATCTGCACATTTGTTCATGCAGTTTGAACACGTGTTTTCCACAGCTAATGAAATCCTTCATGATGTATTAAAATAAGTATTCATTTATAAAAAAAATCACGACATTTAAAAAATGTTCTTACTAGTGAACAATAAATGTTCATGATTATAAAAAATGTTGCTTGCATTTTTTACAAAATGTTCCATTATCTACACGCCTACTGGACTTGTTGGCAGGTGATATCTGTTGTAAAATGCTAAACATGTTAGCCATCTGCCATACATGATGTCCAACAGTTATCTGCTACAATGCCTACCCATCATGCCGGCGTGTAGAGGCTGGACGATGGCGACGTGCATTCCTTGGATCTACCCCACTTAGATGCATCTCCTGTAACAAAGACAACGATCCTCCAATTGGAGCACCAAGAATTTGTGGGAGATGATGATTGCTTGTGTGATCATGCACAAGATGAATGTAGAGGATGAGAACCCAGAATGTATCTATGACCAAGGGTTTCATTTTCAAGGTGACAATGTTTTGCCTAAGCATGGAGGAGCGGCAATGTTTGCACAGTTCACCCAATTTCATCATCAAATGCGTGATCGGGAAACTCACATTGAACTGCAAAATGATTTGGTTGAGCATATGTGGGCTCACGTTGCCAGCCAATAGATGTATATTGTTTAAAATGTATTTAAGATAGTTAACTTTTTATTTGGCTAGTAAACTATGATATATTTATTTGGCTTGTGAACTATGATATATTTTTTTGTTGTGAAACTATATAAAATGTTTGTATTTTGTTTGAATTATGTTTGAAAAATCACGGCAGATCGGCCGCCAGGGTGAAAATGGGTCGGCGGTGAAAATTGCGGAGTCACGGTGAAGAAGTAGGGACCCTACTTCCATTGCAGAGTCATGAGTAAGCATCTGCTTCTTCTTGACCAAATCTCTTCGAGTTTGTTTCCCCCCTTTTTTCTCTGCATATGGATTCGAACCTCGCTTCTTGTTCGAGTATTTTGCATCTGGTTTCACCGAATTTCCTAAAGGTATGAAACCGGGGTTCCAGATCAAATCTTGCTTCTTCTTCTAGTTCGAGGGTTCGCCCAAACGTCAAGACAACTACGTGCCTCTTTCAAGTTTGTACTAAAAGTCTGAACATTCAGACAGATTGAAAATGCTAAATGTCAGGCTTGTGTCATTGAAGCTGATTCTCTACTGCCTGTCCGAGTCATTGAACTCATCATTTGCATTTGCTGCAGTTATTTAGAACATAAACTCAGCAGAGACTAATGTTTGTACTAGTAATGTTTGTAGGGAAGCACATTGCTAACAATATATTTGTGGAAACAAACAATACCTGAATGAAAACAACGAAAACAGATACCCGAGCTTGCTTCTCTGTATCACATATCCAGAGTTCCCTACTTACTGCAATTTGTCACCGAAATTGAAACTGAAGTTACGGTACAACTGACCTCAATTTTATTTTTTGCTACTCTGTGTCACTGAAACCCATTACCAATGAAACTCTATGCCTGTACTATACAATATTACAAATATTCTTGGCTATCTATTTCATACTCTACTTCTTGTGCGGTTGCAACTATTGACTGAAAGTGCTAAATGTCAGGCTTTTAGTGTCACTGAACTCATCATCCACACTTGCTGCAGTTATTCAGAGTTGAATGCAGTATGCTTCTAGTATGCACTAATAGTTGGAAACAAAAAATACCTGAAAAAGAAAACAGATATATCTCATCTTGCCAATAATCGGATAGATATTCAGAGTTCCCTAAAATGCTTAATGTTAGGGTACAACTGAACTCAAGTTTACTAATGAAGACCGAAGCTTAATGCCGTTGGACTATTGAACTATTTAAACATGTCTTTTTGCTAGTCGGTAGGCAAGGTGGGACTAAATCTTTGCCGAGAGCCACTCTCGGCAAAGAGTTGCAACTATGACCGTGCCTAGTTGCCACCGAATGTGCCACGTGGCAAAAGTTTGCCGTGTGTGACCAGATGGCCCTCGGTAAATAGTGCCTTTGCCGAGTATGAAATTATGGGGTGTGTCGTCAACAAAACTGGGGGAGAGAAAAAATCCATAGTTTATGAAATTGAAAATTCCATTAGACGTTTTGGTTCAAATGTGAATTTGCATGGGAAGGTCCCATAGGATGTTCTAAAGTTGGCGCTTTAGGCTATAATAAACTGATTTCTGATAAAGTACTCCCTTAACAAATAGATATAACATGTACATATGCAGTATGCTGATATAGAGCACACTCAAATATGCAGGTCACCTAGAAATAGAACCCGATAGGAAATTAAGTATAATTACATACATATTCATTTTTTGAATGAAAACCTTATAGAGTCCATTGACAATAAAACTTTGGTATGATTTTTATATGGGAAACAGTGCTTTGATTTATATAATACAACTCTATTACACTACGAACACTTTTAGAAAACATGATGAATATTTTCTATATACACAACGAACATTTTTAATATAATATGACAAATTTTAGAAATGTAAGACACCCTATTTAGAGATTTTTACAAAAAATGTCCAATGTGTATCTACACATTTGTTCACTTAGTTTAAATAAGTGTTTCCACATCTAATGAAAATGTTCGTGATTTAATATTTTATTAAACTACAAAAAAATCTCAAGATTAAAACATGATCATACCATTCAATAATAAATGATCATAATTTTCAAAAGTGTTCCTTATATTTTTGAAAGAAGGTTAATCAAATGTTTAAAACATGTAAAAAGGTTCATAGATTATAAAAGCTTAATGACATTTTCAAAGGTGTTCTTACCATTTATCAATAAATTTTTCACAATTTAAATATTATTCATGAAAAATTTAAAAAGTGTTAATGAAATGTAAAAAACATTTCATACTATTTAAAAAAAATTCATGAAGGATTGGATAGCATGATGCGGCTTGTGGGGGTGATTGAAGGGGAGCATTCCAGTAAGCCAGGTTCCTTCTGATAGAACTACGATAGATCAGATTGAAAAGTCGGCCGTTACTGAGCCATGTCACCACGTGTTTCTTTGTTATGTCTTACTTAAACCAGATGAAACTCAATCGGATAACCCAACTTCATTACTCAACCTTGGGCCATTCAGAAATCTTATTCTGTGGTTAAATGGAGGCATGGAAATACATTTCTTTATAAACACATAACAACGATGCAGTATCTGCACATATCTTCATGCAGTTTAAACAAGTGTTTCCACAAGTTGATGGGTGATCATCTTCATTTCCAACAACTATGTTACTTCCAGAACCGTTCGCTTCATGGACGCTCTTTACTTCGACAATTTTACTTCTCATCTTCTTCACCTTCTCAGCAAACCGGTCTTCGCTTTTTTCAACCAAACATTTCAGCATTTGTGCCTTAGGTATGGTCTTGGTTAGGTTGATGTGAGTAAGAGGTTACACTGCAGATGTTGCTGATAAAAAAATTGCTTGTTTTTTCTTGCCCTGGAAGCAGCTGATTTTGCACCAGTTGTTGCACTTACTTGATCCAGATGTCATCTCTTGCTTTATAATTAATTTCCTCATCTGGTCATACAATACCCCTTTGGCTTCATCCATTGACACGGTCCATGCTTATTCAACTATCTAAAGAGCAACCGGAGCACCAATTGATTTCTTTTATTACACGACGAACACTTTTAGAAAACATGATGAATATTTATTATATACGCAACGAACATTTTTAATATAATATGACCAATTTTAGAAATGTAAGACACCCTATTTATAAATTTTAAAATCTGCACATTTGTTCACTTAGTTTAAACAAGTGTTTCCACATCAAATGAAAATGTTCATGATTTAAAAAATAATAATTAAATTGTCACAATTTTCAAAAGTGTTCCTTATATTTTTGAAAAAAGGTCCATCAAATGTTGAAAACATATAAAAATGTTCATAGATTTATAAAAGCTTAATGACATTTTCAAAGGCGTTCTTACCATTAACCAATAAATTTTTCACAATTTAAAAATTATTCATGGCAATTTTAAAAAGTGTTCATGGAATGTAAAAAACATTTCATAATATTTTAAAAAATTATTCATAAAGAATTGGATACCATGATGCACCAGGTGCGGGGTGACTCAAGGGGAGCATTCCAGTAAGCCAGGTTCCGTCTGATAGATCTTTGATAGATCAAATTGAATAGCCGGCCGTTATCGATAGTGACTGACCCATGTCAACACGTGTTTCTTCGTTACGTCTTTCTTAAACCAGATGAAACACAATCGGAAAATCTAAATTCATTACTCAACCTTGAGCCATTCAGAAATCTTAAACCAAGCATGTGCCCAATGCAGCAAACTCATTCCAAACAATGTCCGGTTTTGTCCGGCTCTGTCATTTCTTCGAACACATCAAGGGCGCAGGCACAGAGAACACAACTGGAGCTCCTGGTGGCCGCTGCCTAGAAAATGTCCATTTGTGTCTGCTTTAGACGCAAATTGGGCGCAATTTTAATCTGCAAATCAAACAAACCAGATATAAAATGGACAGAAGTAGGGGATGGCTGTGTAGTGTGCGCGATGAGTCCCAAACAGACAAAACCGGACGAAATGTCCACGGGTGGAGTTGACCTAACCAATGTGAAAGGAAGGAAGGCATGTGGTCATGAGAGGTGGGCCGGTGTCCAATGCAGTCACTGGTGAGGTGGGCCCTGGCCCAACCCAGCAGTTGACGCCCCGTTCTCCCACCTCTCCGCCGTCGGTCGCTCGCCTCCCAGCCTCGCCGCGGACGCCGGAGAGAGGGATGTTCGATCTGCAGGCGGGCGTCGTGCAGGTGGGGCGGATGGGGAGCGACGGGCACCTCACCTCACCTCCACGACGAGCCCCACTTGGACGCCGGTAAGCTCGAGCGCCTCGTCGACCACTTTCTCGCCCGCAGGGTCGCCGACAGAGATCCGGCTCGTCTGTGTTTTCGAAATTGAAAATTCCATTAGACGTTTTGGTTCGAATGTAAATTTGCATGGGAATGTCCCATAGGATGTTCTAAAGTTGGCGCTTTAGGCTGTAAAAAACTGACTAATAAAGCACTCCCTTAACAAATAGATATAACATGTACATATGCAATATGCTAATATAGAGCACACTCAAATATGCAGGTCGCCTAGAAATAGAACCCGATAGGAAATTAAGTATAATTACATACATATTCATTTTTTGAATGAAAACCTTATAGAGTCCATTGAGAATAAAACTTTGGTATGATTTTTATATGGGAAACAGTGCTTTGATTTATATAATACAACTCTATTACACGACGTACACTTTCAGAAAACATGATGAATATTTTTTAAAATACAACGAACATTTTTAACATAATATGACAAATTTTAGAAATGTAAGACACCCTATTTTGAAATTTTTACAAAAAATGTCCAATGTGTATCTACATATTTGTTCACTTAGTTTAAAAAAGTGTTTCCATATCTAATGAGAATGTTTGTGATTTAATTTTTTTATTAAACTACAAAAAAATCTCAAGATTAAAACATGATCATACCATTGAATAAGAAATGATCACAATTTTCAAAAGTGTTCCGTATATTTTTGAAAGAAGGTTAATCAAATGTGGAAAACATGTAAAAATGTTCATAGATTATAAAAGCTTAATGAAATTTTCAAAGGTGTTCTTACCATTTACCGATAAATTTTTCACAATTTTAATATTATGCATGAAAAATTTAAAAAGTGTTAATGAAATGTAAAAAAATTTCATACTATTTTAAAAAAATTGTTCATGAAGGATTGGATAGCATGGTGCGGCTGGTGGGGGGTGACTGAAGGGGAGTATTCCAGTAAGCCAGCGTCCTTCTGATAGAACTACGATTGATCAGATTGAAAAGTCGGCTGTTACTGAGCCATGTCACCACGTGTTTCTTTGTTATGTCTTACTTAAACCAGATGAAACTCAATCAGACAACCCAACTTCATTACTCAACCTTGGGCCATTCAGAAATCTTATTCTGTGGTTAAATGGAGGCATAGAAATACATTTCTTTATAAACACATAACAACGATGCAGTATCTGCACATATCTTCATGCAGTTTAAACAAGTGTTTCCACATCTAATGAAAATATTGATGATATATTAAAAATGTGAATTCATCTAGAAAAACTATTCTTGACATAAAAAAATGTTCTCACCATTAAAAAATAAATGGCAACTATTTTAAAAGTGTTCCTTACATTTTAAAAAAGTTCATCAAATGTTGATAACAAATAAAAAATGTTCGTGGATTTATACAAGCTTCATGACATTTTAAAAGACATACTTACCATTTAACAATAAATTTTCACAATTTTAAAATTATTGAGGACAATTTATAGAAGTTTTAATGAAATGTAAAAAAATTACCATAGTTTTTAAAAAATGTTAATGAAAGATGGGATGGCATGATACGATGGGCGAAACTGATGAGGAGCCAAGTTTCTTCTGATAGATCCCTGATGGATCTGCTTGAGTAGCGGACCTTTATAATGGCTGCTGGCCCATGTCAGCACTTGTTCCTTCCTAACACATTTCTTTGACCAGATGAAACCCTATCGAAAAACCCACTTTTCATTGCTTGACCTAGAGCTATTCAAAAAGATTAATCTGAGCTTAAATTGAGACCCGAAAATACATTTCTTAGTAAACACATAATAGTGATGCATACCGTGTTTGTCGCCATTTGAAGCCTAAACTCGACTACTCTAGAAAGGATTATCGACATGATATTTATCAAAATCATTAAATTAAGGTCAATAACAATATAAGTTGATGGGTGATCACCTTCATTTTCAACATCTTTGTTACTACTAGAACCATTCTGATACGTCTCCAACGTATCTATAATTTTTGATTGCTCCATGCTATATTATCTACTGTTTTGGACTATATTGGGCTTTATTTTCCACTTTTATATTATTTTTGGGACTAACCTATTAACCGGAGGCCCAGCCCAGAATTGCTGTTTTTGGCCTATTTCAGTGTTTCAAAGAAACGGAATATCAAACGGAGTCCAAACGGAATGAAACATTCGGAAACGTGATTTTCTCACCGAACGTGATCCAGGAGACTTGGACCCTACTCCAAGGGAGCCGAGAGGCGGTCACAAGGGTAGGGGGCGCCCCCCTAGGGCGCGCCCCCCTGCCTAGTGGGCCCCTCGGAGCTCCACCGACATACTCCTTCCTCCTATATATACCTGCGTACCCCCAAACGATCAGATACGGAGCCAAAAACCTAATTCCACCGCCGCAACTTTCTGTATCCACGAGATCCCATCTTGGGGCCTATTCCGGAGCTCCGCCGGAGAGGGCCGTCATCACGGAGGGCTTCTACATCATCATAGCCCCTGCGATGAAGTGTGAGTAGTTTATCTCAGACCTTCGGGTCCATAGTTAGTAGCTAGATGGCTTCTTCTCTCTTTTTGGATCTCAATACAATGTTCTCCCCCTCTCTCGTGGAGATCTATTCGATGTAATCTTCTTTTTGCGGTGTGTTTGTTGAGATCGATGAATTGTTGGTTTATGATCAAGTCTATCTATGAATAATATTTGAATCTTCTCTGAATTCTTTTATGTATGATTGGTTATCTTTGCAAGTCTCTTCGAATTATCAGTTTGGTTTGGCCTACTAGATTGGTTTTTCTTGCCATGGGAGAAGTGCTTAGCTTTGGGTTCAATCTTGCGGTGTCCTTTCCCAGTGACAGAAGGGGCAGCAAGGCACGTATTGTATCATTGCCATCGAGGATAACAAGATGGGGTTTATTTCATATTGCATGAATTTATCTCTCTACATCATGTCATCTTGCTTAAGGCGTTACTCTGTTTTTAACTTAATACTCTAGATGCATGCTCGATAGTGGTCGATGAGTGGAGTAATAGTAGTAGATGCAGGCAGGAGTCGGTCTACTTGTCTCGGACGTGATGCCTATATACATGATCATACCTAGATATTCTCATAACTATGCTCAATTCTGTCAATTGCTCAACAATAATTTGTTTACCCACTGTAGAATACTTATGCTCTTGAGAGAAGCCAGTAGTGAAACCTATGGCCCCCGGGTCTATTCTCATCATATCAACCTCCATCACTTTATTATTGCTTTACTCTTTACTTTGCGTTTTACTTTTTTACTTTAAATCTCTATATCAAAAATACCAAAAATATTATCTATCATCTCTATCAGATCTCACTTTCGTAAGTGACCATTAAGGGATTGACAACCCCTAATCGCCTTGGTTGCGAGGAGCTCTTGTTTTTGTGTAGGTATGAGGGGCTTGCGTGTAGCCTCCTACTAGATTGATACCTTGGTTCTCAAAAACTGAGGGAAATACTTACGCTACTTTGCTGCATCATCCTCTCCTCTTCGGGGAAATCCAACGCAGTGCTCAAGAGGTAGCAAGAAGAATTTCTGGTGCCGTTGCCGGGGAGTCTGCACAAAAGTCAACATACCAAGTACCCATCACAATCCCTATCTCCCGCATTACATTAGTTTCCATTTGCCTCTCGTTTTCCTCTCCCCCACTTCACCCTTGCCGTTTTATTCTCCCTCTCTTTCCCAATCTCCTTCTCTTTTTCCATTTGCCTTTTTCTCGCTTGCCTTTTGTTTGCTTGTGTGTTGGATTGCTTGTTTGTCGCGATGGCTCAAGATACTACCAAATTGTGTGACTTCACCAATACCAATAATAATGATTTCCTTAGCACTCCGATTTCTCCTCTTGCCAATACTGAATCTTGTGAAATCAATACTGTTTTGTTGAATCTTGTTATGAAAGATCAATTCGCCGGCCTTCCTAGTGAATATGTCGCTACTCATTTAAATAGCTTCGTTGATTTATGTGATATGAAAAAGAAGAAAGATGTCGACAATGACGTTGTTAAATTGAAGCTATTTCCTTTTTCTCTTAGAGATCATGCTAAAGCTTGGTTTTCGTCTTTGCCTAAAAATAGTATTGATTCTTGGAACAAGTGCAAAGATGCTTTTATCTCTAAGTATTTTCCTCCCGCTAAGATCATCTCTCTTAGAAACAATATTATGAAGTTTAAGCAACTTGATCAAGAACATGTTGCACAAGCTTGGGAGAGAATGAAATTAATGATATGTAATTGCCCTACTCATGGTTTGAACTTGTGGATGATTATACAAAACTTTTATGCCGGATTGAATTTTGCTTCTAGAAATCTTTTAGATTCGGCCGCGGGAGGCACTTTTATGGAAATCACTTTAGGAGATTCTACTAAACTCCTACATAATATTATGGTTAATTATTCTCAATTGCATACTGAAAGATCTAATAATAAAAAAGTGCATGCGATAGAAGAAATCAATGTTTTGAGTGGAAAGATGGATGAACTTATGAAATTATTTGCTACTAAGAGTGTTTCTACTGATCCTAATGATATGCCTTTGTCTACTTTGATTGAGAATAATAATGAATCTATGGATGTGAATTTTTTTGGTAGGAATAATTTTGGTAACAACGCGTATAGAGGGAATTTTAATCCTAGGCCTTATCCTAGTAATCCTTCTAACAATTATGAAAATTCCTACAACAACTCTTATGGAAATTTTAATAAGGTGCCCTCTGAATTTGAGAGTAGTGTTAAAGAGTTTATGAATTCACAAAAGAATTTTAATGCTTTGCTTAAAGAGAAATTGCTTAAAGTTGATGATTTGGCTAGGAACGTCGATAGGATTTCTCTTGAGGTTGATTCTTTAAAGCTTAGATATATTCCTCCTAAGCATGATATCAATGAGTCTCTCAAAGCCATGAGAATTTCCATTGATGAGTGCAAGGAAAGAACCGCTAGGATGCGTGCTACAAAAGATGCCTTAATTAAAGCGTGTTCTTCCAATTCCTATGAAAACCAAGATGAAGATCTAAAAGTTATTGACGTGTCTCCTATCAAATCTTTGTTTTGCACTATAAATCTTGATGAAACTGAATATGATCTTCCTTTACCTAGAAGGCGTTCCAAAAATTCAGAGTATTTAGATCTTTATGATGAAATTGATGAAAGTGGGATTGAAAGAAATAAAACCCTAGATGTTGCTAAACCCACTATATTGGATTTCAAGGAATTTAATTATGAAAGTTGCTCTTTAATTGATTGTATTTCCTTGTTGCAATCCGTGCTAAATTCTCCTCATGCTTATAGTCAAAAGAAAGCCTTTACCGAACATATTGTTGATGCCTTGATGCAATCTTATGAAGAAAAACTCGAGTTGAAAGTCTCTATCCCTAGAAAACTCTATGATGAGTGGGAACCAACTATTAAAATTAAAATTAAAGATCATTAGTTTTATGCTTTGTGTGATTTGGGTGCTAGTGTCTCCACTATTCCCAAAACCTTGTGTGATTTGCTAGATTTTTGTGATTTTGATGATTGCTCTCTAAACTTGAATCTTGCGGATTCCACTATTAAGAAACCTATGGGAGGAATTAATGATGTTCTTATTGTTGCAAATAGGAATTATGTGCCCGTAGATTTTATTGTTCTTGATATAGATTGCAATCCTTCTTGCCCTATTATTCTTGGTAGACCTTTCCTTAGAACGGTTGGTGCGATTATTGATATGAAGGAAGGGAATATATTAGGTTTCAATTTCCATTAAAAAAGGGCATGGAACACTTTCCTAGAAAGAAAATAAAATTGCCATATGAAACTATCATGAGAGCCACTTGTGGATTGCCTACCAAAGATTGCAATACCTAGATCTATTCTCGCTTTTATGCCTAGCTAGGGGCATTAAACGATAGCGCTTGTTGGGAGGCAACCCAATTTTTTTTTGTTTTTTGATTTTGTTTCTGTTTAGGAATAAATAATACATCTACCTTCTGTTTTAATTAGTGTTTGTGCCAAGTTAAACCTATAGGAACTTCTTGGATGATAGTTATTTGATCTTGCTGTAATTTCCAGAAACTTTGTGCTCAGTACCCGAATTATTAAAAATCACCAGAACGTGATAATATACTGATTCAAATTGCTGATCATCAATAAACAAATTTCCAAGGTCTTCCTATTTTTGCTGAATTTATGGAGTTCCAGAAGTTTGCGTTAGTTACAGATTACTACAGACTGTTCTATTTTTTGACAGATTCTGTTTTTTCGTGTGTTGTTTGCTTATTTTGATGAATCTATGGCTAGTAAAATAGTTTATAACCCATAGAGAAGTTGGAATACAGTAGGTTTAACACCAATATAAATAAAGAATGAGTTCATTACGGTACCTTGAAGTGGTCTTTTGTTTTCTTTCTCTAACGGAGCTCACAAGATTTCTGTTGAGTTTTGTGTTGTGAAGTTCTCAAGTTTGGGTGAAATCTTTCGATGGATTATGGAACAAGGAGTGGCAAGAGCCTAAGCTTGGGGATGCCCATGGCACCCCAAAGATAATCCAAGGACACCAAAAAGTTAAATCTTGGGGATGCCCCGGAAGGCATCCCCTCTTTCGTCTACTTCCATCGGTAATTTTACTTGGAGCTATATTTTTATTCACCACATGATATGTGTTTTGCTTGGAGTGTCTTGTATTATTTGTGTCTTTGTTTGTTAGTGTGCCACAATCATCCTTGCTGTACACACCTTTTGAGAGAGCCATACATGAATTGGAATTTGATAGAATACTCTATGTGCTTCACTTATATCTTTTGAGCGTTGTAATTTTGCTCTATGTGCTTCACTTAGATATTTTAGAGCACGGTGGTTGATTTGTTTTAAAGAAACTATTGATCTCTCATGCTTCACTTAGATTATTTTGAGAGTCTTAATAGCATGGTAATTTGCCTAACAATACTATGCTTGGTATTCAAGATTTGTGAAACTTTCTTTTGAGTGCGTTGAATACTAAGAAAAGATTGATGCTTGATAATTGTTTTGAGATATGAAGATGGTGATATTAGAGTCATGCTAGTTGAGTAGTTGTGAATTTGAGAAATACAAGTGTTAAAGTTTGTGATTCCCGTAGCATGCATGTATGGTGAACCGTTATGTGATGAAGTCAGAGCATGATTTATTTATTGATTGTCTTCCTTATTAGTGACGGTCGGGGACGGGCGATGGTCTTTTCCTACCAATCTATCCCCCTAGGAGCATGAGCGTAATACTTTGCTTTGATAACTTGTAGATTTTTGCAATAAGTATATGAGTTCTTTATGACTAATGTTGAGTCTATGGATTATACACACTTTTTCCCATCCTTCCACCAAACCTAGCCTCTCTAATACGACGCACCTTTCGCCGGTATCATACACCCACCATATACCTTCCTCAAAACAGCCACCATACCTACCTATCATGGCATTTCCATATCCATTCTGAGATATATTGCCATGCAACTTTCCACCGTTCCGTCTATTATGACGTGCTCCATCATTGTCATATTGCTAGCATGATCATTTAGTTGACATCGTATTTGTGGCAAATCCACCGTTCATAATTCTTTCATACATGTCACTCTTGATTCATTGCATATCCCGGTACACCGCCGGTGGCATTCATATAGAGTCATATTTGTTCTAAGTGTTGAGTTGTAAGAAAAATAAAAGTGTGATGATCATCAATTTTTAGAGCATTGTCCCATGTGAGGAAAGTATGATGGAGACTATGATTCCCCCATAAGTCGGGATGAGACTCTGGACGAAAAAAAGAGGCCATAAAAAAGAAGAAGAGAAAAGGCCCAAATAAAAAAATGAGAGAAAAAGAGAGAAAAAGAGAGAAGGGACAATGTTACTATCCTTTTACCACACTTGTGCTTCAAAGTAGCACCATGATCTTCATGATAGTGAGTCTCTCATTTTGTCACTTTCATATACTAGTGGGAATTTTTCATTATAGAACTTGGCTTGGTATATTCCAATGATGGGCTTCCACAAAATTGCCCTAGGTCTTCGTGAGCAAGCGAGTTGGATGCACACCCAATTAGTTTCTTTTAATGAGCTTTCATATACTTATAGCTCTAGTGCATCCGTTGCATGGCAATCCCTACTCACTCACATTGATATCTATTGATGGGCATCTCCATAGCCCGTTGATACCCTAGTTGATGTGAGACTATCCTCCCCTCCTTTTGTCTTCTCCACAACCACCATTCTATTCCACATATAGTGCTATATCCATGGCTCACGCTCATGTATTGCGTGAGGATCAAAAAAAGTTTTGAAAATGTTAAAGTATGAAACAATTGCTTGGCTTGTCATCGTGGTTGTGCATGATTTAAATACTTTGTGTGGTGAAGATAGAGCATAGCCAGACTATATAATTTTGTAGGGATAACTTTCTTTGGCCATGTTATTTTGAGAAGACATAATTGCTTTCTTAGTATGCTTGAAGTATTATTATTTTTATGTCAATATGAACTTTTGTCTTGAATCTTTCAAATCTGAATATTCATACCACAATTAAGAAGATTTGCATTGAAATTATGCCAAGTAGCACTCCGCATCAAAAATTCTCTTTTTATCATTTACCTACTCGAGGACGAGCAGGAATTAAGCTTGGGGATGCCTGATACATCTCCAACGTATCTATAATTTTTGATTGCTCCATGCTATATTATCTACTGTTTTGGACTATATTGGGCTTTTTCCACTTTTATATTATTTTTGATACTAACCTATTAGCCGGAGGCCTAGCCCAGAATTGCTGTTTTTTTTTGCCTATTTTAGTGTTTCGAAGAAACGGAATATCAAATGGAGTCCAAACGGAATGAAACCTTTGGGAACGTGATTTTCTCACCGAACATGATCCAGGAGACTTGGACCCTACTCCAAGGGAGCCAAGAGGCGGTCACGAGGGTCGCCCCCCCTAGGGCACGCCCCCTGCCTCGTGGGCCCCTCGGAGCTCCACCGACGTACTCCTTCCTCCTATATATACCTACGTACCCCCAAACGATCAGATACGGAGCCAAAAACCTAATTCCACCGCTGCAACTTTCTGTATCCACGAGATCCCATCTTGGGGCCTGTTCCGGAGCTCCGCCGGAGAGGGCCGTCATCACGGAGGGCTTCTACATCATCATAGCCCCTCCGATGAAGTGTGAGTAGTTTACCTCAGACCTTCGGGTCATAGTTAGTAGCTAGATGGCTTCTTCTCTCTTTTTGGATCTCAATACAATGTTCTCCCCCTCTCTCTTGGAGATCTATTCGATGTAATCTTCTTTTTGCAGTGTGTTTGTTGAGACCAATGAATTGTGGGTTTATGATAAAGTCTATCTATGAATAATATTTGAATCTTCTCTGAATTCTTTTATGTATGATTGGTTATCTTTGCAAGTCTCTTTGAATTATCAGTTTGGTTTGGCCTACTAGATTGCTTTTTCTTGCCATGGGAGAAGTGCTTAGCTTTGGGTTCGATCTTGCGGTGTCCTTTCCCAGTGACAGAAGGGACAGCAAGGCACGTATTGTATTGTTGCCATCGAGGATAAAAAGATGGGGTTTATTTCATATTGCATGAATTTATCTCTCTACATCATGTCATCTTGCTTAAGGTGTTACTTTGTTTTTAACTTAATACTCTAGATGCATGCTGGATAGCTGTCGATGAGTGGAGTAATAGTAGTAGATGCAGGCAGGAGTCGATCTACTTGTCTTGGACGTGATGCCTATATACATGATCATACCTAGATATTCTCATAACTATGCTCAATTCTGTCAATTGCTAACAGTAATTTGTTCACCCACCGTATAATACTTATGCTCTTGAGAGAAGCCACTAGTGAAACCTATGGCCCCCGGGTCTATTCTCGTCATATCAATCTCCATCACTTTATTATTGCTTTGCTTTTTACTTTGCCTTTTACTTTTTACTTTGCATCTCTATATCAAAAATACCAAAAATATTATCTATCATCTCTATCAGATCTCACTTTCGTAAGTGACCGTGAAGGGATTGACAACCCCTAATCGCGTTGGTTGCGAGGAGCTATTGTTTTTGTGTAGGTACGAGGGACTTGCGTGTAGCCTCCTACTGGATTGATACCTTGGTTCTCAAAAAACTGAGGGAAATACTTACGCTACTTTGCTCAATCATCCTCTCCTCTTCGGGGAAATCCAACGCAGTGCTCAAGAGGTAGCACATTCACATCATGAACGCTCTTTACTTTGACTTATTTACTTATCTTCTTCTTTAGATTCTCATTCAAACCGCTCTTAGCCTTTTAAGTCAAAAAAATTCAGCATTCGAGCTTGAGGAATTGTCTTTGTTTGGTTGATGCGAGTAGGAGGTTGCATCCCAGGTGTTGCTAATCAGCCATTATTCTTGTTTTTCCTTGCCCTAGAAGCACCACGTTAGGCACCAGAAGTTGCACTTGCCTTGCTTGATCAAGATGTCAGCTTCTACTTTGTAACTAGTTTCCTCATCAGGTCATACAACACCCAAATGATTTTATCCAACAACATTGTCCATGCTTATTCGATGATGTGGAAAGCACCTGGGGCACCAACAGATTTTTATATTACACAATGAACACTTTTTAAAAGCATGATGATCATTTTTATATGCACAATGAACATTTTTTATTATAATATGACCACTTTTAGTAGTGTAACAAAAACTACTTAGACTTTTTAGTAAAAATGTCCAATGTGCATCTGCACATTTGTTCATGCAGTTTGAACACGTGTTTCCACAGCTAATGAAATCCTTCATGATGTATTAAAATAAGTATTCATTTATAAAAAAACTCATGACATTTAAAAAATGTTCTTACTAGTGAAGAACAAATGGTCACGATTATAAAAAATGTTACTTGCATTTTTTACAAAATGTTCCATTATCTACACGCCCACAGGTCCTGCCTACTAGGTGATATCTGTTGTAAAATGCTAAACATGTTAGCCATCTGCCATACGTGATGTCCAACAGTTATCTGCTACAATGCCTACCCATCATGCCGGCGTGCAGAGGCTGGACGATGGCGCCGTGCATTCCTTGGATCTGCCCCACTTAGATGCATCTCCTGTAACAAAGACAACCATCCTCCAATTGGAGCACCAAGAATTTGTGGGGGATGATGATTGCTTGTGTGATCATGCACAATATGAATGTAGAGGATGAGCACCCATAATGTATCTATGACCAAGGGTTTCATTTTCAAGGTGACAATGTTTTTCCTAAGCATGGAGGAGCGGCAATGTTTGCACAGTTCACCCAATTTCATCATCAAATGCGTGATTGGGAAACTCACATTCAACTGGAAAATGATTTGGTTGAGCATATGTGGGCTCACGTTGGCAACCAATAGATGTATCTTGTTTGAAATGTATTTAAGATAGTTAACTTTTTGTTTGGCTAGTAAACTATGATATATTTATTTGGCTTGTGAACTATGATATATTTTTTGTTGTGAAACTATATAAAGTGTTTGTATTTTGTTTGAATTATGTTTGAAAAATCACGGCAGACCGGCCGCCAGGGCGAAAATGGGTCGGTGGTAACAATTGCGGAGTCACGGTGAAGAAGGAGGGACCCTGCTACCATTGCGGAATCATGAGTAAGCATCTGCTTCTTCTTGAACAAATCTCTTTGAGTTTGTTTTCCCCCTTTTTTTCTCTGCATCTGGCTTCGAACCTCGCTTCTTGTTCGAGTATTTTGCATCTGGTTTCACCGAATTTCCTAAAGGTATGAAACCGGGGTTCCAAATCAAATCTTGCTTCTTCTTCTAGTTCGAGGGTTCGCCCAAACGTCAAGACAAGTACGCGCCTCTTTCAAGTCTGTACTAAAAGTCTGAACATTCACACAGATTGAAAATGCACAATGTCAGGCTTGTGTCAGTGAAGCTGATTCTCTATTGCCTGTCCTTGTCAGTGAACTCATCATTTGCACTTGGTGCAATTATTTAGAGTTTAAACTCAGCAGAGAGTAATGTTTGTACTTGTAATGTTTGTAGGGCAGCACATTGCTAACAATATATTTGTGGAAACAAACAATTACCTGAACGAAAACAAGGAAAATAGATACCTGATCTTGCTTCTCTGTATCACATATCCAGAGTTCCCTACTTGTTGCAATTTTTCACTGAAATTGAAACTGAAGTGAGGGTACAACTGACCTCAAGTTTATTCTTTGCTGATCCGTGTCATTGAAACCCATTACCAATGAAACTCTACGCCTGTACTATACAATATTACACATATTCTTGGCTATCTATTTCATACTCTACTTCTTGTGCGGTTGCAGCTATTGGCTGAAAGTGCTAAATGTCAGGCTTTTAGTGTCACTGAACTCATCATCCACACTTGCTACAGTTATTCAGACTTGAATGCAGTATGCTTCTAGTATGCACTAATAGTTGGAAACAAAAAATACCTGAAAAAGAAAACAGATATATCTCATCTGGCCAATAAATCGGATAGATATTCAGAGTTCCCTAAAATGCTTAATGGTAGGGTACAACTGACCTCATGTTTACTAATGAAGACCGAAGCTTAATGCCGTTGGACTATTGAACTATTTAAACATGTCTGTTTGCTAGTCGGTAGGCGAGGTGGGACTATATCTTTGCCGAGAGCCACTCTCGGCAAAGAGTTGCAACTATGACCGTGCCTAGTTGCCGCCGAATGTGCCACGTGGCAAAACTTTGCCGCGTGTGACCAAATGGCCCTCGGTAAATAGTGCCTTTGTCGAATATCAAATTTTGGAGTGTGTCGTCAACAAAACTGGGGGAGAGAAAAAAATCCATAGTTTTTGAAATTGAAAATTCCACTAGATGTTTTGGTTCGAATGTAAATTTGCATGGAAGGTCCCATAGGATGTTCTAAAGTTGGCGCTTTAGGCTGTAAAAACCCGATTTCTGATAAAGCACTCCCTTAACAATTAGATATAACATGTACATATGCAATATGCTGATATAGAGCACACTCAAATATGCAGGTCGCCTAGAAATAGAACCCTATAGGAAATTAAGTATAATTACATACATATTCATTTTTTGAATGAAAACCTTATAGAGTCCATTGATAATAAAACTTTGGTATGATTTTTATATGGGAAACAGTGCTTTGATTTATATAATACAACTCTATTACACCACGTACACTTTCACAAAACATGATGAATATTTTTTATATACACAACGAACATTTTTTATATAATATGACAAATTTTAGAAATGTAAGACACCCTATTTAGAAATTTTTACAAAAAATGTCCAATGTGTATCTACACATTTGTTCACTTATTTTAAATAAGTGTTTCCACATCTAATGAGAAAGTTCGTGATTTAATTTTTTTATTAAACTACAAAAAAATCTCAAGATTAAAACATGATCATACCATTCTATAAGAAATGATCACAATTTTCAAAAGTTTTCCTTATATTTTTGAAAGAAGGTTAATCAAATGTTGAAAACATGTAAAAAATGTTCATAGATTATAAAAGCTTAACGACATTTTCAAAGGTGTTCTTACCATTTACCGATAATTTTCTCACAATTTAAATATTATTCATGAAAACTTTAAAAAGTGTTAATGAAATGTGAAAAACATTTCATACTATTTTAAAAAAAATTGTTCATGAAGGATTGCATAGCATGATGCAGCTGGTGGGGGATGACTGAAGGGGAGCATTCCGGTAAGCCGGGTTCCTTCTGATGGAACTACGATAGATCAGATTGAAAAGTCGGCCTTTACTGAGCCATGTCACCACGTGTTTCTTTGTTATGTCTTACTTAAACCAGATGAAACTCAATCGGACAACCCAACTTCATTACTCAACCTTGGGCCATTCAGAAATCTTATTCTATGGTTAAATGGAGGCATGGAAATACATTTCTTTATAAACACATAACAACGATGCAGTATCTGCACATATCTTCATGCAGTTTAAACAAGTGTTTCCACATCTAATGAAAATATTGATGATATATTAAAAATGTGAATTCACCTAGAAAAACTATTCTTCACATAAAAAATGTTCTCACCATTAAAAAATAAATGGCAACGATTTTAAAAGTGTTCCATACATTTTAAAAAAGTTCATCAAATGTTGATAACAAATAAAAAATGTTCGTGGATTTATACAAGCTTCATGACATTTTAAAAGACATACTTACCATTTAACAATAAATTTTCACAATTTTAAAATTATTCAGGACAATTAATAGAAGTTTTAATGAAATGTAAAAAAATTCCCATAGTTTATAAAAAATGTTCATGAAAGATGCCATGGCATGATACGATGGGCGGAACTGATGAGGAGCCAGGTTTCTTCTGATAGATCCCTGATGGATCTGCTTGAGTAGCGGGCCTTTATAATGGTTGCTGGCCCATGTCAGCACTTGTTCCTTCGTAACATATTTCTTTGACCAGATGAAACCCTATCGAAAAACCCACTTTCATTGCTTGACCTAGAGCCATTCAAAAAGATTAATCTGAGCTTAAATTGAGACGCGAAAATAAATTTCTTAGTAAACACATAATAGTGATGCATACCGTGTTTGTCGCCATTTGAAGCCTAAACTCGACTACTCTAGAAAGGATTATCGACATGATATTTATCAAAATCATTAAATTAAGCTCAATGACAATATAAGTTGATGGGTGATCATCTTCATTTTCAACATCTTTGTTACTACTAGAACCATTCACATCATGAACGCTCTTTATGTTGACTTATTTACTTATCTTCTTATTTAGCTTCTCATTCAAACTGCTCTTAGCCTTTTCAGTCAAAAAAATTTAGCATTTGAGCTTGAGGAATTGTCTTTGTTAGGTTGATGCGATTAGGAGGTTGCACCACAGGTGTTGCTAATCAGCCATTATGCTTGTTTTTCCTTGCCCTAGAAGCACCACATTAGGCACCAGCAGTTGCACTTGCCTTGCTTGATCAAGATGTCATCTTCTGCTTTGTAACTAATTTCCTTATCGGGTCATACAACACCCAAATGCTTTAATCCAACAACATTGTCCATGCTTATTCGATGATGTGGAAAGCACCTGGGCACCAACAGATTTTTATATTAAACGATGAACACTTTTTAAAAGCATGATGATCATTTTTATATGCACAATGAACATTTTTTATTATAATATAACCACTTTTAGTAATGTAACAAAAACTACTTAGACTTTTTAGTAAAAATGTCCAATGTGCATCTGCACATTTGTTCAAGCAGTTTGAACACGTGTTTTCCACAGCTAATGAAATCCTTCATGATGTATTAAAATAAGTATTCATTTATAAAAAAATCATGACATTTAAAAAATGTTCTTACTAGTGAACAATAAATGTTCATGATTATAAAAAATGTTCTTGCATTTTTTACAAAATGTTCCATTATCTACACGCCTACTGGACTTGTTGGCAGGTGATATCTGTTGTAAAATGCTAAACATGTTAGCCATCTGCCATACATGATGTCCAACAGTTATCTGCTACAATGCCTACCCATCATGCCGGCGTGTAGAGGCTGGACGATGGCGACGTGCATTCCTTGGATCTACCCCACTTAGATGCATCTCCTGTAACAAAGACAACGATCCTCCAATTGGAGCACCAAGAATTTGTGGGAGATGATGATTGCTTGTGTGATCATGCACAAGATGAATGTAGAGGATGAGAACCCAGAATGTATCTATGACCAAGGGTTTCATTTTCAAGGTGACAATGTTTTGCCTAAGCATGGAGGAGCGGCAATGTTTGCACAGTTCACCCAATTTCATCATCAAATGCGTGATCGGGAAACTCACATTGAACTGCAAAATGATTTGGTTGAGCATATGTGGGCTCACGTTGCCAGCCAATAGATGTATATTGTTTAAAATGTATTTAAGATAGTTAACTTTTTATTTGGCTAGTAAACTATGATATATTTATTTGGCTTGTGAACTATGATATATTTTTTTGTTGTGAAACTATATAAAATGTTTGTATTTTGTTTGAATTATGTTTGAAAAATCACGGCAGATCGGCCGCCAGGGTGAAAATGGGTCGGCGGTGAAAATTGCGGAGTCACGGTGAAGAAGTAGGGACCCTACTTCCATTGCAGAGTCATGAGTAAGCATCTGCTTCTTCTTGACCAAATCTCTTCGAGTTTGTTTCCCCCCTTTTTTCTCTGCATCTGGCTTCGAACCTCGCTTCTTGTTCGAGTATTTTGCATCTGGTTTCACCGAATTTCCTAAAGGTATGAAACCGGGGTTCCAAATCAAATCT
Source organism: Triticum dicoccoides (assembly GCF_002162155.2). NCBI lineage: Eukaryota > Viridiplantae > Streptophyta > Magnoliopsida > Poales > Poaceae > Triticum > Triticum dicoccoides. The sequence goes on from NC_041380.1 coordinate 10,162,016, forward strand.
TGCTTCTTCTTCTAGTTCGAGGGTTCGCCCAAACGTCAAGACAAGTACGTGCCTCTTTCAAGTTTGTACTAAAAGTCTGAACATTCAGACAGATTGAAAATGCTAAATGTCAGGCTTGTGTCAGTGAAGCTGATTCTCTACTGCCTGTCCGAGTCATTGAACTCATCATTTGCATTTGCTGCAGTTATTTAGAATATAAACTCAGCAGAGACTAATGTGTGTACTCGTAATGTTTGTAGGGCAGCACATTGCTAACAATATATTTGTGGAAAGAAACAATACATGAACGAAAACAAGGAAAATAGATATCTGATCTTGCTTCTCTGTATCACATATCCAGAGTTCCCTGCTTGCTGCAATTTGTCACTGAAATTGAAACTAAAGTTAGGGTACAACTGACCTCAACATTTTTTTTGCTGCTCTGTATCACTGAAACCCATTACCAATGAAACTCTATGCCTGTACTATACAATATTACACATATTCTTGGCTATCTATTTCATACTCTACTTCTTGTGCAGTTGCAGCTATTGACTGAAAGTGCTAAATGTCGGGCTTTTAGTGTCACTGAACTCATCATCCACACTTGCTGCAGTTATTCAGAGTTGAATGCAGTATGCTTCTAGTATGCACTAATAGTTGGAAACAAAAAATACCTGAAAAAGAAAACAGATATATCTCATCTTGCCAATAATCGGATAAATATTCAGAGCTCCCTAAAATGCTTAATGTTAGGGGACAACTGAACTCAAGTTTACTAATGAAGACCGAAGCTTAATGCCGTTGGACTATTGAACTATTTAAACATGTCTTTTTGCTAGTCGATAGGCGAGGTGGGACTAAATCTTTGCCGAGAGCCACTCTCGGCAAAGATTTGCAACTGTGACCGTGCCTAGTTGCCGCCGAATGTGCCACGTGGCAAAACATTGCCATGTGTGACCAGATGGCCCTAAGTAAATAGTGCCTTTGCCGAGTATGAAATTTTGGAGTGTGTTGTCAACAAAACTGGGGGAGAGAAAAAAATTCATAGTTTATGAAATTGAAAATTCCATTAGACGTTTTGGTTCAAATGTAAATTTGCATGGGAAGGTCCCATAGGATGTTCTAAAGTTGGCGCTTTAGGCTGTAAAAAACTGATTTCTGATAAAGCACTCCCTTAACAAATAGATATAACATGTACATATGCAATATGCTGATATAGAGCACACTCAAATATGCAAGTCGCCTAGAAATAGAACCTGATAGGAAATTAAGTATAATTACATACATATTCATTTTTTGAATGAAAACCTTATAGAGTCAATTGATAATAAAACTTTGGTATGATTTCTATATGGGAAACAGTGCTTTGATTTATATAATACAACTCAATTACACGACGAACACTTTTAGAAAACATGATGAATATTTTTTATATACACAACGAACATTTTTAATATAATATGACAAATTTTAGAAATGTAAGACACCCTATTTAGAAATTTTTTGCAAAAAAATGTCCAATGTGTATCTACACATTTGTTCACTTAGTTTAAATAAGTGTTTCCACATCTAATGAGAATGTTCGTGATTTATTTTTTATTAAACTACAAAAAAAATCTCAAGATTAAAACATGATCATAACATTCAATAAGATATGATCACAATTTTCAAAAGTGTTCCTTATATTTTTGAAAGAAGGTTAATCAAATGTTGAAAACATGTAAAAATGTTCATAGATTATAAAAGCTTAATGACATTTTCAAAGGTGTTCTTACCATTTACCGATAAATTTTTCACAATTTAAATATTATTCATGAAAAATTTAAAAAGTGTTAATGAAATGTAAAAAACATTTCATACTATTTAAAAAAAATTGTTCATGAAGGATTGGATAGCATGATGAGGCTGGTGGGGTGTGACTGAAGGGGAGCATTCCAGTAAGCCAGGTTCCTTCTGATAGAACTACGATAGATCAGATTGAAAAGTCGGCCGTTACTGAGCCATGTCACCACGTGTTTCTTTGTTATGTCTTACTTAAACCAGATGAAACTCAATCGGACAACCCAACTTCATTACTCAACCTTGGGCCATTCAGAAATCTTACTCTGTGGTTAAATGGAGGCATGGAAATACATTTCTTTATAAACACATAACAACGATGCAGTATCTTCACATATCTTCATGCACTTTAAACAAGTGTTTCCACATCTAATAACAATATTGGTGATATATTAAAAATGTGCATTCATCTAGAAAAACTATTCTTGACATAAAAAAATGTTCTGACCATTAAAAAAATAAATGGCAACGATTTTAAAAGTGTTCCTTACATTTAAAGAAAGTTCATCAAGTGTTGATAACAAATAAAAAATGTTCGCGGATTTATACAAGCTTCATGACATTTTAAAAGACATACTTACCATTTAACAATAAATTTTCAAAATTTTAAAATTATTCAGGACAATTTATAGAAGTTTTAATGAAATGTAAAAAAATTCCCATAGTTTTTAAAAAATGTTCATGAAAGATGGGATGGCATGATACGATGGGCGAAACTCATGAGGAGCCAGGTTTCTTCTGATAGATCCCCGATGGATCTGCTTGAGTAGCGGACCTTTATAATGGCTGCTGGCCCATTTCAGCATTTGTTCCTTCCTAACATATTTCTTTGACCAGATGAAACCCTATCGAAAAACCCATTTCATTGCTTGACCTAGAGCCATTCAAAAAGATTAATTTGAGCTTAAATTGAGACGTGAAAATACATTTCTTAGTAAACACATAATAGTGATGCATACCGTGTTTGTCGCCTTTTGAAGCCTAAACTCGACTACTCTAGAAAGGATTATCGACATGATATTTATCAAAATCATTAAATTAAGGTTGATAACAATATAAGTTGATGGGTGATCATCTTCATTTTCAACATCTTTGTTACTACTAGAACCAGTCACATCATGAACGCTCTTTACTTTGACTTATTTACTTATCTTCTTCTTTAGTTTCTCATTCAAACCGCTCTTAGCCTTCTAAGTCAAAAAAATTCAGCATTTGAGCTTGAGGAATTGTCTTTGTTAGGTTGACGCGAGTAGGAGGTTGCACCGCATGTGTTGCTAATCATCCATTATGCTTGTTTTTCCTTGCCCTAGAAGCACCACGTTAGGCACCAGCAGTTGCACTTGCCTTGGTTGATCAAGATGTCATCTTCTGCTTTGTAACTAATTTCCTCACCGGGTCATACAACACCCAAATGCTTTTATCCAACAACATTGTCCATGCTTATTCGATGATGTGGAAAGCACCTGGGGCACCAACAGATTTTTATATTACACGATGAACACTTTTTAAAAGCATGATGATCATTTTTATATGCACAATGAACATTTTTTATTATAATATGACCACTTTTAGTAATGTAACAAAAACTACTTAGACTTTTTAGTAAAAATGTCCAATGTATCTGCACATTTGTTCATGCAGTTTGAACACATGTTTCTACAACTAATGAAATCCTTCATGATGTATTAAAATAAGTATTCATTTATAAAAAATCATGACATTTAAAAAATGTTCTTACTAGTGAACAATAAATGGTCATTATTATAAAAAATGTTACTTGCATTTTTTACAAAATGTTCCATTATCTACACGCTCACTGGTCCTGCCTGCCAGGTGATATCTCATGTTAGCCATCTGCCATACATGATGTCCAACAGTTATATGCTACAATGCCTACCCATCACGCCAGCGTGCAGAGGCTGGACGATGGCGCCGTGCATTCCTTGGATCTGCCCCACTTAGATGCATCTCCTGTAACAAAAACAACCATCCTCCAATTGGAGCACCAAGAAGTTGTGGGAGATGATGATTGCTTGTGTGATCATGCACAATATGAATGTAGAGGATGAGCACCCAGAATGTATCTATGACCAAGGGTTTCATTTTCAAGGTCACAATGTTTTGCCTAAGCATGGAGGAGTGGCAATGTTTGCACAGTTCACCCAATTTCATCATCAAATGCGTGATCTGGAAACTCACATGCAACTGCAAAATGATTTGGTTGAGCATATGTGGGCTCACGTTGGCAACCAATAGATGTATCTTGTTTAAAATGTATTTAAGATAGTTAACTTTTTATTTGGCTAGTAAACTATGATATATTTATTTGGCTTGTGAACTATGATATATTTTTTTGTTGTGAAACTATATAAAATGTTTGTATTTTGTTTGAATTATGTTTGAAAAATCATGGCAGATCGGCCACCAGGGCGAAAATGGGTCGGCGGTGACAATTGCGGAGTCACGGTGAAGGAGGGACCCAGCTACCATTGCGGAGTCATGAGTAAGCATCTGCTTCTTCTTGAACAAATCTCTTTGAGTTTGTTTCCCCTCTTTTGTTTCTCTGCATCTGGCTTCGAACCTTGCTTCTTGTTTGAGTATTTTGCATATGTTTCACCGAATTTCCTAAAGGTATGAAACCGGGGTTCCAAATCAAATCTTGCTTCTTCTTCTAGTTCGAGGGTTCGCCCAAACGTCAAGACAAGTACGCGCCTCTTTCAAGTATGTACTAAAAGTCTGAACATTCAGAGGGATTGATAATGCTAAATGTCAGGCTGGTGTCAGTGAAGCTGTATCTCTACTGCCTGTCCTAGTCACTGAACTCATCATTTGCATTTGTTGCAGTTATTTAGAGTTTAAACTTAGCAGAGACTAATGTTTGTACTAGTAATGTTTGTAGGGAAGCACATTGCTAACAATATATTTGTGGAAACAAACAATACCTGAATGAAAACAACGAAAACAGATACCCGAGCTTGCTTCTCTGTATCACATATCCAGAGTTCCCTACTTACTGCAATTTGTCACCGAAATTGAAACTGAAGTTACGGTACAACTGACCTCAAGTTTATTTTTTGCTACTCTGTGTCACTGAAACCCATTACCAATGAAACTCTATGCCTGTACTATACAATATTACAAATATTCTTGGCTATCTATTTCATACTCTACTTCTTGTGCGGTTGCAACTATTGACTGAAAGTGCTAAATGTCAGGCTTTTAGTGTCACTGAACTCATCATCCACACTTGCTGCAGTTATTCAGAGTTGAATGCAGTATGCTTCTAGTATGCACTAATAGTTGGAAACAAAAAATACCTGAAAAAGAAAACAGATATATCTCATCTTGCCAATAATCGGATAGATATTCAGAGTTCCCTAAAATGCTTAATGTTAGGGTACAACTGAACTCAAGTTTACTAATGAAGACCGAAGCTTAATGCCGTTGGACTATTGAACTATTTAAACATGTCTTTTTGCTAGTCGGTAGGCGAGGTGGGACTAAATCTTTGCCGAGAGCCACTCTCGGCAAAGAGTTGCAACTATGACCGTGCCTAGTTGCCACCGAATGTGCCACGTGGCAAAAGTTTGCCGTGTGTGACCAGATGGCCCTCGGTAAATAGTGCCTTTGCCGAGTATGAAATTATGGGGTGTGTCGTCAAAAAAACTGGGGGAGAGAAAAAATCCATAGTTTATGAAATTGAAAATTCCATTAGACGTTTTGGTTCAAATGTGAATTTGCATGGGAAGGTCCCATAGGATGTTCTAAAGTTGGCGCTTTAGGCTATAATAAACTGATTTCTGATAAAGTACTCCCTTAACAAATAGATATAACATGTACATATGCAGTATGCTGATATAGAGCACACTCAAATATGCAGGTCACCTAGAAATAGAACCCGATAGGAAATTAAGTATAATTACATACATATTCATTTTTTGAATGAAAACCTTATAGAGTCCATTGACAATAAAACTTTGGTATGATTTTTATATGGGAAACAGTGCTTTGATTTATATAATACAACTCTATTACACTACGAACACTTTTAGAAAACATGATGAATATTTTCTATATACACAACGAACATTTTTAATATAATATGACAAATTTTAGAAATGTAAGACACCCTATTTAGAGATTTTTACAAAAAATGTCCAATGTGTATCTACACATTTGTTCACTTAGTTTAAATAAGTGTTTCCACATGTAATGAAAATGTTCGTGATTTAATATTTTATTAAACTACAAAAAAATCTCAAGATTAAAACATGATCATACCATTCAATAATAAATGATCATAATTTTCAAAAGTGTTCCTTATATTTTTGAAAGAAGGTTAATCAAATGTTTAAAACATGTAAAAAGGTTCATAGATTATAAAAGCTTAATGACATTTTCAAAGGTGTTCTTACCATTTATCAATAAATTTTTCACAATTTAAATATTATTCATGAAAAATTTAAAAAGTGTTAATGAAATGTAAAAAACATTTCATACTATTTAAAAAAATTCATGAAGGATTGGATAGCATGATGCGGCTTGTGGGGGTGATTGAAGGGGAGCATTCCAGTAAGCCAGGTTCCTTCTGATAGAACTACGATAGATCAGATTGAAAAGTCGGCCGTTACTGAGCCATGTCACCACGTGTTTCTTTGTTATGTCTTACTTAAACCAGATGAAACTCAATCGGATAACCCAACTTCATTACTCAACCTTGGGCCATTCAGAACTCTTATTCTGTGGTTAAATGGAGGCATGGAAATACATTTCTTTATAAACACATAACAACGATGCAGTATCTGCACATATCTTCATGCAGTTTAAACAAGTGTTTCCACATCTAATGAAAATATTGACGATATATATATTAAAAATGTGAATTCATCTAGAAAAACTATTTTTGAAATGAAAAAATGTTTTGACCATTAAAAAATAAATGCCAACGATTTTAAAAGTGTTCCTTACATTTTAAAAAAGTTCATCAAATGTTTATAACAAATAAAAAATGTTCGTGGATTTATACAAGCTTCATGACATTTTAAAAGACATACTTACCATTTAACAATAAATTTTCACAATTTCAAAATTATTCAGGACAATTTATAGAAGTTTTAATGAAATGTAAAAAAATTCCCATAGTTTTTAAAAAATGTTCATGAAATATGGGATGGCATGTTACGATGGGCGAAACTGATGAGGAGCCAGGTTTCTTCTGATAGATCCCCGATGGATCTGCTTGAGTAGCGGACCTTTATAATGGCTGCTGGCCCATGTCAGCACTTGTTCCTTCCTAGCATATTTCTTTGACCAGATGAAACCCTATCCAAAAACCCACTTTCATTGCTTGACCTAGAGCCATTCAAAAAGATTAATCTGAGCTTAAATTGAGACGCGAAAATACATTTCTTAGTAAACACATAATAGTGATGCATACCATACGTGTTTGTCGCCATTTGAAGCCTAAACTCGACTACTCTAGAAAGGATTATCGACAAGATATTTATCAAAATCATTAAATTAAGGTCAATAACAATATAAGTTGATGGGTGATCATCTTCATTTTCAACATCTTTGTTACTACTAGAACCATTCACATCATGAACGCTCTTTACTTTGACTCATTTTCTTATCTTCTTCTTTAGCTTCTCATTCGAACCGCTCTTAGCCTTCTAAGTCAAAAGAATTCAGCATTTGAGCTTGAGGAATTGTCTTCGTTAGGTTGACGCAAGTAGGAGGTTGCACCGCAGGTGTTGCTAATCAGCCATTATGCTGGTTTTTCCTTGCCCTAGAAGCACCACGTTAGGCACCAGCAGTTGCACTTGCCTTGCTTGATCAAGATGTCATCTTCTGCTATGTAACTAATTTCCTCATTGGGTCATACAACACCCAAATGCTTTTATCCAACAACATTGTCCATGCTTATTCGATGACGTGGAAAGCTCCTGGGGCACCAACAGATTTTTATATTACACGATGAACACTTTTTAAAAGCATGATGATCATTTTTATATGCACAATGAACATTTTTTATTATAATATGACCACTTTTAGTAATGTAACAAAAACTACTTAGACTTTTTAGTAAAAATGTCCAATGTATCTGCACATTTGTTCATGCAGTTTGAACACGTGTTTCCATAGCTAATGAAATCCTTCATGATGTATTAAAATAAGTATTCATTTATAAAAAAATCATGACATTTAAAAATGGTCACGATTATAAAAAATGTTACTTGCATTTTTTACAAAATGTTGCATTATCTACACGCCCACTAGTCCTGCCTGCCAGGTGATATTTTTTGTAAAATGCTAAACATGTTAGCCATCTGCCATACGTTATGTCCAACAGTTATCTGCTACAATGCCTACCCATCATGCTGGAGTGTAGAGGCTGGACGATGGCGCCGTGCATTCCTTGGATCTGCCCCACTTAGATGCATCTCCTGTAACAAAGACAACCATCCTCCAATTGGAGCACCAAGAAAATTGTGGGGGATGATGATTGCTTGTCTGATCATGCACAATATGAATGTAGAGGATGAGCACCCAGAATGTATCTATGACCAAGGGTTTCATTTTCAAGGTGACAATGTTTTGCCTAAGCATGGAGGAGCGGCAATGTTTGCACAGTTCACCCAATTTCATCATCAAATACGTGATTGGGAAACTCACATTCAACTTCAAAATGATTTGGTTGAGCATATGTGGGCTCACGTTGGCAACCAATAGATGTATATTGTTTAAAATGTATTTAAGGTAGTTAACTTTTTATTTGGCAAGTAAACTATGATATATTTATTTAGCTTGTGAACTACGATATATATTTTTTTGTTGTGAAACTATATGAAATGTTTGTATTTTGTTTGAATTATGCTTGAAAAATCACGGCAGACCGGCCGCCAGGGCGAAAATGGGTCGGCGGTGACAATTGCGGAGTCATGGTGAAGGAGGGACCCTGCTACCATTGCGGAGTCATGAGTAAGCATCTGCTTCTTCTTGAACAAATCTCTTCGAGTTTGTTTCCCCCTCTTTTTTCTCTGCATCTGGCTTCGAACCTCGCTTCTTGTTCCAGTATTTTGCATCTGGTTTCACCGAATTTCCTAAAGGTATGAAACCGGGGTTCCAAATCAAATCTTGCTTCTTCTTCTAGTTCGAGGGTTCGCCCTAACGTCAAGACAAGTATGCGCCTCTTTCAAGTCTGTACTAAAAGTCTGAACATTCAGACAGATTGAAAATGCTAAATGTAAGGCTTGTGTCAGTGAAGCTGATTCTCTACTGCCTGTCCTAGTCACTTAACTCATCATTTGCATTTGCTGCAGTTATTTAGAGTTTAAACTCAGCAGAGACTAATGTTTGTACTAGTAATGTTTGTAGGGCAGCACATTGCTAACAATATATTTGTGGAAACAAACAATACCTGAACGAAAACAAGGAAAACAGATACCTGATCTTGCTTCTCTGTATCACATATCCAGAGTTCCCTACTTGCTGCAATTTGTCACTGAAATTGAAACTGAAGTTAGGGTACAACTGACCTCAAGTTTATTCTTTGCTGCTCTGTGTCACTGAAACCCATTACCAATGAAACTCTATGCCTGTACTATACAATATTACACATATTCTTGGCTATCTATTTCATACTCTACTTCTTGTGAGATTGCAGCTATTGACTGAAAGTGCTAAATGTCAGGGTTTTAGTGTCACTGAACTCATCATCCACACTTGCTGCAGTTATTCAAAGTTGAATGCAGTATGCTTCTAGTATGCACTAATAGTTGGAAACGAAGAATACCTGAAAAAGAAAACAGATATATCTCATCTTGCCAATAATCGGATAGATATTCAGAGTTCCCTAAAATTCTTAATGTTAGGGTACAACTGAACTCAAGTTTACTAATGAAGAACGAAGCTTAATGCCGTTGGACTATTGAACTATTTAAACATGTCTTTTTGCTAGTCGGTAGGCGAGGTGGGACTAAATCTTTGCCGAGAGCCACTCTCGGCAAAGAGTTGCAACCGTGACCGTGCCTAGTTGCCGCCGAATGTGCCATGTGGCAAAACTTTACCGTGTGTGACCAGATGGCCCTCGGTAAATAGTGCCTTTGCCAAATATAGCCTGTTTGCCGAGCAATGCTGTCGGCATTATCATGTGTTTGCCGATCTATTCCTTTTGCCGAGTGCGTCTCTCGACGTTACTTACTTTGCCGAGTGCCCGTGTTTTGGCTCTCGGCGAAGACGCCGACACCCGGCGTATACGAAAATTCCAGTAGTGAGAAACGAACGATCTCGTAGCCCGCTATGGCCGCTCCGATCCCACAAAATAGCCACCACACGACCTGAGTCTGGGTCCCTGCCTAGATCTTCACCATCGCATACCGTCCCCGCGTTCGCAGCCGCAACCCATCCCGCAGGGCCTCCGCCATACTGGTCACCAGGGAAGCTCTGGAGCAGCGCCTTTGCCGTGCTGGCGGAGCTTTGTGGCACACGAGGAGCTCTGGGGTATGCGGTCCGGAGATGGTAACCATGGCCGCCGCCACTCTGGTGCTGCTCAGGTTGGAGTTGGCCACGCTGCAGTGCGCCGCCATCGCTCCTTCTCTAGCCTGATGCAAGCGCCACCATGACCAGTGCCAAGGGTCTCACGCACACCTGCAACCAAGTGCTTACGCACGACCGCTCGGCACGGCGGCATGGGGCTGCGGCGCTCGAGGAGGGAGCACGGGGCTGCGGCGCTTGGGGCATGGCGGCGCGGGAGCGCGGGGCTACGGCTTGTACTACCGATCGCCATCGTCCAACATCTCGTGTTCTGGTTGTGGCGGGCGTGCTAGCTAGCCAGTCGCTGCGCGCCCGTGCGTGCTGGCTAGCTAGCCAGCGAGCCACCGTTGTGTGTGAGCCGTTGCATGTGCAGTCATGTGCCAGCCGGTGCACAGCCACTCGCTCAGCCCCCTCCCGCTCGTGGACGCCGCACGCGCCATGGTGGCCGTGTCTGCCTCTCGCTCCCTGCGAAGGCAGCTGCCGCATGTAGCCGTCCCGTTTCCCGAGTCCCTCGCCTCGCTGTGCCACCTCCCCTTCATTGGCCTCTTGGGGAACAGGCTCTTCGGCGCACTGCCTGCACTATGGGGGTCCTAACCAACATAAATCAAAAGAGATGGGTCATTACTGGAGGAAGAAGGATAAGAGAGAGAGCCATGCAGAAACCTAACACACAACTAGATCTGTTGCACGCACGGGCATGAGTTTCCTTACGAGTGGACCCCGGCTTCGGAGAGGGCAGGAAGGATCAGGGAGGTGGCGCTGCAAGATGGGGAAGGTGGGGGAGGACCGGAGGTGCAGTAAGCACACAAATTAATGGAGGATTACGGTGAGATCTAGAGAGTGTTGGATAGAGGGGAAGCAACTGAGAAGGGTGGGGAGAAAGGAAACAACTGCGTCGGAGCCAGACACAACGCTGAAGCCCATCTTCATTTTAGTCACCATGAACTCCATGAATGACAACCAATCCATGAATACTTATGTCCTTAATTAAAAATTGTAGATTCTACTACCTTTTATCTTTTCTAATTCTTGCAAAGAAGTTCATGTTGATACATCTAATATATAATTCAGACAAAGAATTGTTGTCAAAATAGCTCATGCGTACAGCTGATCTAGGGATATATGCATCATTTTACGTGAAGTTTCTGGATCTTTATTTTTTTGAGAAAGGAAGACGGCAGAGCATTCCTGTGAGACTTTGTTCACTTGAGCTTAAGTTTTCTTTTCATGTTGCACTGGGAGAAGCTCTTTTTCCGACTTCTGTTCTGTTGTCTCAGGATAGGGAACCCGGTCAAAACATGTGCATGTCCTGGGTGACATTGTCAAGTACATGACTCTTCCTTCTATTAGATCATTGCAAAGACAGTGCAGCAGCAGGCCATAGACGAGCAGACCAAAGAGCACCAGAAGAGAAGGCAAGAAAAAAAATTCTGCATAGAGCAACATAAGAAAATATATATCTAGGGCCCTAACGAAATCGGTGCGACCACCACTCCATATAAGAAAGCTTATCAGATTAATTGGCAAGCCTCTAGTTTCTGCATCCTCGGTGTTTGAGTATGGGACTAATAAGTGTTCCCAATTTCTGTAATATTTGTAGTGTTCTGCATTCGCGCGCCATGCTAATTCGGCCATCTTGAGAGCACTTGGAGGACCAACTGATTTTACAAGTGAACACTTAAAAAAAACAAGATGGACAATTTTAAAATACACAATAAAAAATATTAAGTAATATGACCACTATTAGAAATGAACGAGACCTGTTTAACATTTTTTTTCTAAAAATCTCCAATGTGTATCTGCACATTTGTTCACGCAGATTAAATAATTGTTTCCACAACCAATAAAAATGTTTGTGATATATTTAAAATGAGAATAAATTTAGAAAAGAATACTGGCACTTTAAAAATGTTCTTACCATTCAACATTAAGTGGTCACAATTTTAAAAAGTGTTCCTTACATTAAAAAACATGTTCATCAAATGTTGAGAACATATAAAAAAACACAGATTTATAGATGCATCATGATATTTTAAAATATGTTATCCATATAACAATAAGCTTTCACAATGTTTAAATTAGTCATGACAATTTTAAAAAGTGTTCATGAAATGTAAAGAACATTTCGCACGGTTTTAAAACAAATGTTAAGGACGGATATTGGATAGCACGATGCGGAGAGAGGAACTGAAGGTGAGTGTTCTAGCAAGTCGGGTACCTTCTGATAGATATCCGATGGATCAGGTTGAGTGGTCAGCCCTTACCAACGGCTGCTAACCCATTTCCGCACATGGTTCTTCCTTACGTCTTTCTGACACCGGACATTGAGCCATTCAGAAAGCTTATTCTGAGCTTAAATGGAGACATCAAAATACATTTCTAATAAACACATAACAGTGACGCATACCGTGTTTGTCACCATTATTTGAACCCTACTTGATTATTCTGAAAAGATTTCCTGACATGATCCTTACCAAATCGTTAAATTAAGGATCAATAACAATACAAGTTGATGGGTGATCATCTTCATTTCCAACATCTTTGTTACTATCAGAACCGTTCGCTTCACGAACTCTCTTTACTTCGACTGTTTTACTTCTCGTCTAATTCACCTTCTCAGCAAACTGGTCTTCACCTTCTTGTGCCTTAGGTATGGTCTTGGTTAGCTTGATGCAAGTAGGAGGTTACACTGCAGATGTTGCTGATAAAAAAATTGCTTGTTTTTTCTTGCGCTGGAAGCAACAGGTTTTGCTCCAGGAATTGTACTTGCCTTACTTGATCCAGATGCCATCTCCTGCTTTATAACTAGTTTCCTCATCTGCTCATACAACACCCCTTTGGCTTCATCCAACAACACGGTCCATGCTTATTCAACCATCTAAAGAGCAACCAGAGCACCAATTGATTTTTATATGACACGACGAACACTTTTAGAAAACATGTTGAATATTTTTTATATACACAATGAACATTTTTAATATAATTGCACGCATATTGATTTTTTGAATGAAATCCTTATAGCGTCGACTGATAATAAAACTTTTGAATGATTTTATATGGGAAATAGTGGTTTGATTTATAGAATACAACTCTATTTCACAAATAAAATCAAAATAATAAGTATACAATGTTAGCAATTTGGTTTTGTTTAAATTTGATACAAAAACTAAATTCAAAATAAACTTAAAAAAACCTAATTAATTAGGTGGATAAATAATTCAACTCTCTTCAAAAACATCACAAATCAAAAAATGGAAGCAAGCAAATTTATTTTAATAAAAACTCCGAATAGAGTCCATAAAGAGCAAAAAGCAAGGGAAGAAAATTCACGTTCAACTATATATACTTGCAATCACCGGCCATCCTAATATCTTTCTCCAAGAATTATCCACAAACTGATCATTTCTCCACGAATTTCACATAAATAAGCAAGCAGATTCTATTGAACAGAATACAAACAGTCTGGAGGTCCTTACCAACATAAGGTATCAAAAGAGATGGGTCTCTACTGGAGGAAGAAGAATAAGGCAGAGAGCTGAATCCCTCCTCTTCGTTGTTGTAGGATGTAGATCGGTGGAAGGCGCTGCAACCGAGCCAATGGACGGCCAGACTGGATGAGGAATTGAAATATTACCTAAAATCATCAGCCGGTTGCAGATATACAATTTTTTTTCAGACACAGAATTCTGCCAACATAGTTAACTAATAACTGCACAGAATTCGAACACTGCCCTAGCATGAAATGCACAAGGCGCCAAATCGCAGTTACAAGAGCTTATTATAAATAACCATGCCACGATCGCAAGATTGGAATTATATTATAACCAAACAAAACTAAAAATATCGCCCTGCCTACAATACGATATAGAATACGCCAAACACACGATGTGCACATAGAAGGCCAAATTAAAATACAGGAACCTAACGTAAATAGTTACAACCGCAATACGGTATAAACCATCAATATTCAGATTTAATTCTGTACTGAATCTGTTATACCACTATCTTCATATCATACGGTATAAATAATCAATATTCAGATTTAATTCTGTACTGAATCTACAACAATTAAAAGAAAGCATCACATATGGAGGCATTCTCTCTTTGGTGTTATTATCTATATATCGACAATGTAAATATAATTGCAGAGTTTAAGAAGGATGCTTGCAGTCATACAATATAACTTTGACTACTAATACATAGAGAAATAGAAAATTATTCATGTAAAAAATTACCATGTTATACATTCAGGATATTCTTCAATAACATTATTTAGTATGGACAAATATGTGTACTTCAAAAATCTAAAATAAAAAATACATATATAGGGACTCTAGGCGCGCAATTGTGTGCTTCCACCCGCAGGTTATACCTTAAGCAAGTAATGAAAAATCAGGTTCAAGTATATATACTCGCAATCACTGGAGGTACTAATATTCTGTCCAAGAATTATCCTCAAACTAATCATACTTCAAGAACTTCACATAATTAAGCAAAACATATAATATTGAACAAAACACAAGATGTCTGGGGGTCCTTACCAACATAAGGTATCAAAAGAGATGTGTATTTACCGGAGGAAGAAGGGTAAGAGATAGAGAGTTGGGTTCCTCCGCTTCGATGTTGTATGATATATCGATGGAAGGCACTGCCACCGAGCCAAAGGAAGGTCAGATTGATTCCTCCGCTTCGACACAATGGAGAATGGAGGCATATCTTATGGTATTGCATCTGCGCGCATACACCCAGATCTGTTGCAAACATGGATCTTTTCCTAGCTTACGAGTGAAAGCACGAGATGGAGAGAGGGGGTAGAAAGGGTGAGAAGGTGCACTGCAAT
>NC_041380.1:10177668-10194369 GCF_002162155.2 Triticum dicoccoides
ATCACGGGGCGGGGGAGAAGAGAACTGAGCAGCACGTTTCTCTGTCAGCCGTTTCCGCCAGTCAGCGAGTGTCGCTTGGGTTCCTCGGCTGCATGCAGGCCCATTGCTCTATGCGGTGCATTGCAGGGCAGCATGGAGGATCTCTTTTCTTGGATGCAGGGGTGCCTCGTCGAGCCTGAGAGGATGGAGAAGGGTTCTAGCTACCTGAAGCCAAGACAACATGATGGAACCGACAACCACCGACCCCTGGAGGGAGGCAGCACCCACAATATTCGCCGACGCTGGCGCGGAAACGATGAGCTTCTACTCGGGCCCTCACACATGGCACAAACGGAAGCAAGGTTGCCAATCCAACCGGCGAAGTGAGGGGCTGCAGCCACCACCGCAAGGCCTCCAGAGACATACTTGGAGCAACCACTAGCTATGTTACGCCGACACTGGTATCACCCGCCATTCCGCCCGTTGTTACCCACATTGCCAAGGGGAGACACCGCCACTATTGCAACACCGCTTACCACCAAGCATAAAGAGTAGCATCACCGCCCAAGGCCACCGCCCCGGCATCCAAGAACAACCTGCCACTGCCGCCAGAAAGCCAGCACCTTGACAGACCACACAAGGGGGGAACTGACGTGTCATAACACCAAGACGACCAGGATTGACTGATACAAATGTCCTTCCACACGCAGAGGACAACCGGCTACGGGCGCCAAATCCCAACTAGATCTAGTCACCGCCGCCAGAAAGCCGACACATCAGAGACCACAAAAGGGGGGAACCGACGTGTCATAACACCAAGACGACCAGATCGACTGATACAAATGTCGTTCCACACGCGGAGGACAACCGGCTACGAGGGCCAGATCCCATCTAGATCTAGCCACCGTGGCCAGAAAGCCGACACCTTGAGAGACCACACAAGGAGGGAATGTGACGTGTCATAACACCAAGACGACCACAATCGACTCATAAAATTAATTGGTGACAATTTGAAAAGTGTTCCTTACATTTTTGGAAAAAAAATATTCACCAAATGTTCATAACATATAAAAAATGTGCATAGATTTATAAAAGCTTCATGACATTTGAAAATACATTCTTACCATTTAATAATATTTTTTCACAATTTAAAAATTATTCATGAAAATTTTAAAAAGTGTTTACGAAATGCAAGAAAAAACATTTCGCACAGTTTTGGAAAAATGTCCATGAAGGATTGGATAAAGA
Source organism: Triticum dicoccoides (assembly GCF_002162155.2). NCBI lineage: Eukaryota > Viridiplantae > Streptophyta > Magnoliopsida > Poales > Poaceae > Triticum > Triticum dicoccoides. The sequence continues at coordinate 10,178,896 of NC_041380.1, forward strand.
GCACACTCAAAAATGCAGGTCGCCTAGAAATAGAACCAGATAGGAAATTACATATAATTGCATGCATATTGATTTTTTGAATGAAATCCTTGTATAGTCCAATGATAACAGTGTGAGTTGTTGTTGCTGCCAATCGAGCATAATACTTCAGAAATAAGTGAATATAAAATATAGAAGCAGTGTGAGTACAGGGCAGGCTCTAGGTAGGAGTAGCAACAACGTGCGTTGGTGGTTTGGGCCAATTCCTTTGGGTTCGGTTGGGAACAAGAGCATGTTCTTGTGACCCCAAGTACTTGTAACTAAACTCCTCTTGTACATAATGAATATGACAGGGATCATGTTGTTGCTTGTTCTTGCAAAGAAATTCAGAAACAAGTGAATGTTCACTTATTGGTGACTCATTCTTTTTAGAGAAAATGGTTGGTTTACTTTATTTTGATGAATGCTATTGTTCATGCTTACTGGCAGTTTGTAATCTGGGCTGTTTGTACAAGATTCATGCTGCAGTTTGGCTTAAAAGTCTCATTTAACACTGAAAAATTATTACAGTATGACTAGTACTTCGGGTAGTAAGTAGGTAACAACACAAATAGATCAGATCATCAGCTAGCCATGATTCTTGTACATCTAGTTCTCCTGGGTGACTGCCATTGATCGATAAAGCTCATAAACAAGTGCTTCTAAGTTGTTTTGAATTAAAATTCAGACAGAAACACCTGATACATGATAGCCGCAATTAGTATATGGATGCTCCGTCGAACATCTTATGCATTCAATTTTTTTCTTCAACTACTCATAAACAAGAACAAGCTTCCAAACTTTGATACATGAATCAAAACTCATGCATCTGCTCACCACTCACACTTAATTAAGCATGAATCAAATCTGATACAAATAACATAAACAGTTGGACAAAGCACAAGTTCGAATCCAGTGCATAAATTCAAACATTCAATAAACTGAATAAATGGGATTAAACATCATCTATTTTTTGAAGACTTGTAGCTATCATCATGCACCATCTGGAAGCATTTGTTGCACATTCATGGCTTCTTTTCCATGATCATTTTTGCTAGGACAATTGCGACTGTCATGAAACCCTATTTGGTTGCATGTCTTGCACAAGCGTGCGACCTTGGCCTTGGCTTCTTTTTTCTTCTCCTTCTGTTTTTCCCCATTCATTTCCTTTGCTCTTTTTATTCTTTTACATCTCCCTACCGAATGGCCATCATTTGGCGGGTGTATGTCAACTTGAGTAGGAATGTTGCAACCAATAAACGCCTCATATTCCTCTTGCCTAGTGTGCTTGACTGCATTGGGAACCATTTGGTTCAGAGGCTCCTCAATGCTCAGAACACTTGATACTAAAAAGTCCATGCCTTCATCTGATTGCTTGGCTCTTTGAATTAGATCTTCCAACTTGTTGCGTACTGTTGAAATCTTCTTCCTTGCGGCTGCATCCAAGGAATCGGTGGGATTTTCTTCTAGAAGGTTCCCTTGCTCATCGTAAACACTCTCACTGCAATTTTCTGTATGTCAATCATATGATTTAAAAAAGAGAAGAGCATTGATTTTTATAACTTTCATACCTTTTACACCGTTTCTTCCATCTTTCCATAATATAGAAGGCTGGAAGCTCCTTTTGATTTTCAATTCGCATCACCTGGACAATATGGCGGCATGGGATTCCATGTAACTCAAATAACTTGCATGAACAGTTAGCTATCACGGTTGTCGTGTCACAACGGACCTCCCTTACCCTACTGGCTCCCGAAGGTCACTACTTTTATTCCCCCATCTTGTGCAATTCCTTGAACACAACAATGATCTCTTGCTGCAATAACTTGTTCCTGAAATTTCCTAAACACTTCATATGTGAATACTGGACTACCTTGTTTCTCCATTGCCCACGGTGTCACTAGTTGGGGGGTCCTATGGATGCTTGAATTGCCGGCAATCAACTCCTCTTGACGTTGACATTCTAAAGGCGTTTCAAACCTAAGCCAGAACTCAACAAAAGTGAGCCTGCGATGGATGAATCAGTTAAAGAATGAATTTGCACTTTCAGACCTTGAAGTAGTTCGAAGAATGCCTGCCAGTGGTATGTCCATAAAATAGGCTGGTATCCATGACTCTCTGAGGCTAAACCTTTTAGTCAACCATTCATTATCCTCCAACCCATACTCTGAAATTATAGAATTCCACTCTAACTCAAACTCGGTCACGGTTTCTGAACCCCATACACATGCATTCATCCTCTTCCAAAATTCAGATTCTTCTCTAATCACAGGTCCAAGCTTCTCAGGAAGTTTTTCCATTATATGCCACATGCACAGCCTGTGTACTGAGGTTGGAAAAACTTCATCAATTCCATTCTTAATGCTAGTAGCTTCATCGGTTATGATGAGTGTCGGCGCTACACCTCCCATTGCCTTCAGGAAGGTCTCAAACAACCAGACATATGACTCGGTCTTCTCATTTAGTAAGAACACAACACCAAAGAACACACTTTGTAAATGATGATTAACTCCTGTAAATGGCGCAAAGATCATGTCATACTGATTAGTAGTATATGTAGAATCAAAGGACACCACACTACCGAAATGTTTGTAGTTCTTCCTGCTTGTGGCATCTGCCCAAAGCACATACATCAACTTTCCTTCAGCACTGACAACAAAATCATAGAAAAATGCTGAATTAACTTCCTGCTTTCTACCTAGCTGGGCCACAAACATTTGAGCATCTGCATTCCTAATTTTTAATCTGAGGTCACGGTAGTAGTTTTGCAAGTCCCTTTTCATGCATCCAGCATTCGCAAATCCACCCTCGCTGATGTGTAGGAGCCAGTATGCCTGGCAGGTGCCTATGCTTGCTTTGTTGCATGTGTACAATGTGTTCTTTGCCCTCTCGCTAACTCGGCGATTTGATCTGATCAAATGACGCTTATCCGGTGACACAAGACCATGGCTATGGTGCTCGACCCATGATTCTATCTTGTAGGTATCATTAGCACATAACTTCACAAAGACGTGTGCATCACAACCGCACCTTGTGTCTGTGTTCTTACGCCTCTTCTTTGATGGATCATTAATCTTGTTACCATTTTCAGACTTGAATCCTTGTCTATTACACATGTATCGTTTAGTGCGAACTACCTCATTTTCTAACTTCTTTTGTTGCCCAATACGAACTCCAAAACCGGATTGATGTGCATAAGATTTGTAGAACTCCTCCACGACCTTCAATCCTTCAAATGTTATCTCCACTTTAGGCTTCAAATCATCTTCACATTCAGGTATAAAGGACGAGCACTGCAACATAAAGGATGAATTAATAAGCACTTTCATGTACAAATAAGTAAAATGAATACGCTTGTTGTTCGGTGACAACAATTGACTTGCATAGAGAGGAACACTTGCTTTCTTTATGGGTGTATTAAATCCTTCCTCGTTCATGTGCATCTGCCACATATTTGTAGATCCCATTGTTGCACCTCCACCAACAGGTACATGATAAGCCTTTAGAACTAACCAGAAAACCAACACACATTTTGAGAGAAATCCAACCCAATATGGATTTAGCCCCAACGCTAACTGACAGACCTGGGCACTGTCATCCAAATGACAATCGGTGTACAAAGTTACAGACCCTCGACAATGTAGATGTATGTGCAGGTAAAATCTAGAATAGCGATTCCCAACTTTACTATAAAATTTGGCAGCACTTGAATGGATGTCAACAAGAAGAGTTTCATTCAGGATAAATTTTCACTACCAAACTAGCATAATCTCGAACAGTAAATATGAGCTACATCACGTGCATCCCATTAAGTTCAATCACAACATATCCACCACAGAAACCTATGTTTGCATCAAGTTAACGAGAATTAAGTTTTAAAAGTGATTTGGTTCATTGTTTTTCTCAATAATAAGTACTGGATCATTGTTTTCCCATACAGAGCATTGTTTTTTCCAATATAATGCTCCTGAAGACCTGAAGCAAAGCGATCTGCTTTCAGCAGGAACAGGGCACCGCAAGGCAAGGGGCAGAAGAGATGGATTTGGGATGGTTTATTAACTTTTGCGTGTACGCCTGCAGCCAGGATCCAGTCTTCTGGAAAAGTTTAGGGCGTACAAGAGTTCTTCGTCTCTAGTCACAGGCCGCCGCCATGGTGATCGGGAACGTGGGTTTCGCACGTCTGGTCTGTTGAGGGGTGCCCTTGCAAATCTGCACGATTAACTTACGGACATACAGGACCGGAGGCGGGCGGCTTAGTGCAAAAATTCCTACGACTGAGCAGACACGTAGGATTTAAATCGGATGACTGGGAACGAGAGGATATAGTGGTGCACGAAGATGCCGGATTCATAAGATACGACGCCTTGTTTAAAGTCGATACAAAACCCTTAAATTGCTAAATTCAAAATAAACTTATAAAATCCTAATTAATTAGGTGGATAAATAATTCAACTCTCTTTAAAAACATCACAAATAAAAAAATGGAAGCAACAAGCAGATTTATTTTAATACAAACTCCAAATAGAGTCCATAAAGAGCTAAAATCAAGGGAAGAAAAAATACCACAATGAAATATGTAACACTAAGAAACAAAACAATTTTTGTCACAACCTAGAAAGCGTGGCATGAATATCAAAGTAACAAAAGATGGTGGATAAATGTACAGGATGTCCCATGCATGGTAGAATATCATTCACAGAGAAGCTCGCACAAACTTAACTTTGGTTCTCCACTGATAACAAGTAGAGCTAGTTACTAAAAAGGCATAGTCATCACAGCAAATTCATGTCCAAGCTACCCAATTACAACACAGAATGGCTAGCCCCATATGTACTAGTTCAATTACAACAACATTCATGTTTAAGAGAAATAAAAGTTAGGAAAACATACAAGTTACAACATGCCAACAAATATTCAGTACAGATGGCAGGTATCAAGAAACATAGAAGGCATCTAATGATTAGCATCAATCAATGTTTTCATCAGCATTGCCTTTCTCCACTGTTTCAGTTTTCCTCTGAAGTTGATCGGAGGTGGCAGCTCGGGGTAGCTCACAACCATCTTTGTCGGCACTAAATAGCTTCTTCCCCTGGTATCTCGTTACCCTCCTCCACTGCCTCTGTGATCTCCTCAAGGAGCTCTTTCGAAAGAGCAGCTGGGTCTATCTCATAGCAACCCATGGGCACATCTGGAGCTTCTTCCTCTGTCATCCTGTAAAAAGGAACATGGTGTGAAAACCGAAGCATCTCTTCTTTCATAATCCTCTTGATGGCATACCCATCCGGGCAGCGTCGAAAAACCGTTCTGAATCCAACAACCTTGATCAATGTGGCGACAGAAATGCCGTGCTCAGCATCATAATCATCCAGAACCTCAACCAGATCATAGACTTGCATCACATTATCAGGAGTATTTCCACTCCAATCAGGTGATCAGTTTTGGTACACGACCCATATGTCGCCTTTCCGTGGATAAAATGCTGATTATCCCACGAGGACCTTTATCCCATGTAATCTGGTGAGAGAATGCGTTCAATGCACTGCAGGTTTCATACATGCCAATCCTGAAATCACCACGCGTCTTTCTTAAATCAGAAGAAACCCAATCGAAAGACCCAAATTCATTGCTCATCCTTGCATCGTGGAGAAAATTTATTCTGACCTTAAATGCTGATAAGGACAGACGTTTCTTAATGAGCACATAAGAGTGAGGCATGCCATCTTTGTCACCATACGAAGCCCAAACTTGACCACTCTGAAAAGATTCCTTGGTACAATCGTTATCAAAATCATGAAAAATGAGGATCAGGAACAATATATGTGGATGGGTGATCCTCTTCTTTTTCAGCATCTGTGTTTGTACCCGAATCATTCTTGTTACTTCTATTCTTCCTCAGCTTCTCGGTTAAACCACTCTTTGCTTTTTTAATCAAAAGTTTTCTTATTTCATCCTTACGAAAGGACTTGCTTAGGCTGATGTTGGTAGGAGGTTGCAGTTTCCCATTGCACCCACCATTAACATGTTGAAACTCTGTGGCTCCAGTGTTGCTACAAGCCAGAATAATTTCACCTGCCACACATAGTGGACTCCACTGAAAATTTCTAGCACTGCTTCCATCTTGATTCTCAGTTTGTACTGCATGAACATTATCAGTTTGCGGCATTGGTGCCTCGTTTGCTTGGAACGGCATATGGACGTTATGGTGCACTGTGGATGTTTCTAATCCTACATTCTGGTTCCTTTTCCTTGCCCTGGAAGTAGAATGTTTGAAGATGGTAGTCATAGTTTCAAACTTCCTCTCCACAGCCTCCTTTGCAACAAGGGCCGCATCCTTGCTGCACTCCATTTCACAGCACCTCAGCAAGTACAAACAGACACACCGAATGATGGATTAGGAAAAAGATATTTCACCTCAGAGGACTCCGATGTTATCCACCAATCAGCGCTGAGCACGTCACCATACAATAACCTTCAAAAGCCATAACCAAAAGGAAATAAATGTTACCTAAAATCATCAAAATATTGTAGTTATAGAAACTGTTTTTTTTACAAAGAGAACCCTGCACAGAATTAAAAATTGTCCTAGCACGCAATGCGCTAGGCGCCAAATCAAAGTTATAGCAGCTTATCATAAATAATCATGCGCCCCCATCATGACCAGAATTGTAACCATGGATAACTCAAAATATTGCTTTACTTCAAAGATGCAGACCACGCCAAAATATGAGTGATAAAAGGCCAATTAAAGATACTGGAACTTAACATACGTACATACAACCCTAGAATTACTGAATTTATTTCGACACAGTAAACGGCTGTTGGAACTCGCCCACAAGATCGATCACATCAAAGTAGACGAACACGCGCACACAAAAACTTTTGCCAAAGGCACGTGTCGTGCCTTTCTTTTTCCTCTTTTTATTTTCTCCTTTTCTCACGTGATACCAAAGACTCATGGCCAAGTGCATATAATCCTAGTCGGACTCAACCTATTAAAAAATAAATGGCAACGATTTTAAAAGTGTTCCTTACATTTTAAAAAAGTTCATCAAATGTTGATAACAAATAAATTCGTGTATTTATACAAGCTTCATGACATTTTAAAAGACATACTTACCATTTAACAATAAATTTCATAATTTTAAAATTATTCAGGACAATTTATAGAAGTTTTAATGAAATGTAAAAAAATTCCCATAGTTTTTCAAAAATGTTCATGAAAGATGGGATGGCATGATACGATGGGAGAAACTGATGAGTAGCCAGGTTTCTTCTGATAGATCCCCGATGGATCTGCTTGAGTAGCGGACCTTTATAATGGCTGCTGGCCCATGTCAGCACTTGTTCCTTCCTAACATATTTCTTTGACCAGATGAAACCCTATCGAAAAACCCACCTTCATTGCTTGACCTAGAGCCATTCAAAAAGATTAATCTGAGCTTAAATTGAGACGCGAAAATACATTTCTTAGTAAACACATAATAGTGATGCATACCATACGTGTTTGTCGCCATTTGAAGCCTAAACTCGACTACTCTAGAAAGGATTATCGACATGATATTTATTAAAATCATTACATTAAGGTCAATAACAATATAAGTTGATGGGTGATCATCTTCATTTTCAACATCTTTGTTACTACTAGTACCATTCACATCATGAACGCTCTTTACTTTGACTTATTTACTTATCTTCTTCTTTAGCTTCTCGTTCAAACCGCTCTTAGCCTTCTAAGTCAAAAAAATTCAGCATTTGAGCTTGAGGAATTGTCTTTGTTAGGTTTACGCGAGTAGGACGTTGCACCGCAGGTGTTGCTAATCAGCCATTATGCTTGTTTTTCCTTGCCCTAGAAGCACCATGTTAGGCACCAGCAGTTACACTTGCCTTGCTTGATCAAGATGTCATCTTCTGCTTTGTAACTAATTTCCTCATCGGTTCATACAACACCGAAATTCTTTTATCCAACAACATTGTCCATGCTTATTCGATGATGTGGGAAGCACCTGGGGCACCAACAGATTTTTATATTACACGATGAACACTTTTTAAAAGCATGATGATCATTTTTATATGCATAATGAACATTTTTTATTATAATATGACCACTTTTAGTAATGTAACAAAAACTACTTAGACTTTTTAGTAAAAATGTACAGTGTGCATCTGAACATTTGTTCATGCAGTTTGAACGCGTGTTTCCACAGTTAATGAAATCCTTCATGATGTATTAAAATAAGTATTCATTTATAAAAAAATCATGACATTTAAAAAATGTTCTTACTAGTGAACAATAAATGATCACGATTATAAAAAATGTTACTTGCATTTTTACAAAATGTTCCATTATCTACACGCCCACTGGTCCTGCCGGCCAGGTGATATATGTTGTAAAATGCTAAACATGTTAGCCATCTGCCGTACGTGATGTCCAACAATTATCTGCTACAATGCCTACCCATCATGCCGCCGTGCAGAGGTTGGACGATGGCGTTGTGCATTCCTTGGATCTGCCCCACTTAGATGCATCTCCTGTAACAAAGACAACCATCCTCCAATTGGAGCACCAAGAAATTGTGGGGGATGATGATTGCTTGTGTGATCATGCACAATATGAATGTAGAGGATGAGCACCCAGAATGTATCTATGACCAAGGGTTTCATTTTCAAGGTGACAATGTTTTGCCTAAGCATGGAGGAGCGGCAATGTTTGCACGGTTCACCCAATTTCATCATCAAATACGTGATTGGGAAACTCACATTCAACTTCAAAATGATTTGGTTGAGCATATGTGGGCTCACGTTGGCAACCAATAGATGTATATTGTTTAAAATGTATTTAAGGTAGTTAACTTTTTATTTGGCAAGTAAACTATGATATATTTATTTAGCTTGTGAACTATGATATATTTTTTTTGTTGTGAAACTATATGAAATGTTTGTATTTTGTTTGAATTATGCTTGAAAAATCATGGCAGACCGGCCGCCTGGGCGAAAATGGGTCGGCAGTGACAATTGCGGAGTCATGGTGAAGGAGGGACCCTGCTACCATTGCGGAGTCATGAGTAAGCATCTGCTTCTTCTTGAACAAATCTCTTCGAGTTTGTTTCCCCCTCTTTTTTCTCTGCATCTGGCTTCGAACCTCGCTTCTTGTTCGAGTATTTTGCATCTGGTTTCACCGAATTTCCTAAAGGTATGAAACCGGGGTTCCAAATCAAATCTTGCTTCTTCTTCTAGTTCGAGGGTTCGCCCTAACGTCAAGACAAGTATGCGCCTCTTTCAAGTCTGTACTAAAAGTCTGAACATTCAGACAGATTGAAAATGCTAAATGTAAGGCTTGTGTCAGTGAAGCTGATTCTCTACTGCCTGTCCTAGTCACTTAACTCATCATTTGCATTTGCTGCAGTTATTTAGAGTTTAAACTCAGCAGAGACTAATGTTTGTACTAGTAATGTTTGTAGGGCAGCACATTGCTAACAATATATTTGTGGAAACAAACAATACCTGAACGAAAACAAGGAAAACAGATACCTGATCTTGCTTCTCTGTATCACATATCCAGAGTTCCCTACTTGCTGAATTTGTCACTGAAATTGAAACTGAAGTTAGGGTACAACTGACCTCAAGTTTATTCTTTGCTGCTCTGTGTCACTGAAACCCATTACCAATGAAACTCTATGCCTGTACTATACAATATTACACATATTCTTGGCTATCTATTTCATACTCTACTTCTTGTGAGATTGCAGCTATTGACTGAAAGTGCTAAATGTCAGGGTTTTAGTGTCACTGAACTCATCATCCACACTTGCTGCAGTTATTCAGAGTTGAATGCAGTATGCTTCTAGTATGCACTAATAGTTGGAAACGAAAAATACCTGAAAAAGAAAACAGATGTATCTCATCTTGCCAATAATCGGATAGATATTCAGAGTTCCCTAAAATTCTTAATGTTAGGGTACAACTGAACTCAAGTTTACTAATGAAGAACGAAGCTTAATGCCGTTGGACTATTGAACTATTTAAACATGTCTTTTTGCTAGTCGGTAGGCGAGGTGGGACTAAATCTTTGCCGAGAGCCACTCTCGGCAAAGAGTTGCAACCGTGACCGTGCCTAGTTGCCACCGAATGTGCCATGTGGCAAAACTTTACCGTGTGTGACCAGATGGCCCTCGGTAAATAGTGCCTTTGCCAAATATAGCCTGTTTGCCGAGCAATGTTGTCGGCATTATCATGTGTTTGCCGATCTATTCCTTTTGCCGAGTGCGTCTCTCGACGTTACTTACTTTGCCGAGTGCCCGTGTTTTGGCTCTCGGCGAAGACGCCGACACCCGGCGTATACGAAAATTCCAGTAGTGAGAAACGAACGATCTCGTAGCCCGCTATGGCCGCTCCGATCCCACAAAATAGCCACCACACGACCTGAGTCTGGGTCCCTGCCTAGATCTTCACCATCGCATAGCGTCCCCGCGTTCGCAGCCGCAACCCATCCCGCAGGGCCTCCGCCATACTGGTCACCAGGGAAGCTCTGGAGCAGCGCCTTTGCCGTGCTGGCGGAGCTTTGTGGCACACGAGGAGCTCTGGGGTATGCGGTCCGGAGATGGTAACCATGGCCGCCGCCACTCTGGTGCTGCTCAGGTTGGAGTTGGCCACGCTGCAGTGCGCCGCCATCGCTCCTTCTCTAGCCTGATGCAAGCGCCACCATGACCAGTGCCAAGGGTCTCACGCACACCTGCAACCAAGTGCTTACGCACGACCGCTCGGCACGGCGGCATGGGGCTGCGGCACTCGAGGAGGGAGCACGGGGCTGCGGCGCTTGGGGCATGGCGGCGCGGGAGCGCGGGGCTACGGCTTGTACTACCGATCGCCATCGTCCAGCATCTCCTGTTCTGGTTCCGGCGGGCGTGCTAGCTAGCCAGTCGCTGCGCGCCCGTGCGTGCTGGCTAGCTAGCCAGCCAGCCACCGTTGTGTGTGAGCCGTTGCATGTGCAGTCATGTGCCAGCCGGTGCACAGCCACTCGCTCAGCCCCCTCCCGCTCGTGGACGCCGCACGCGCCATGGTGGCCGTGTCTGCCTCTCGCTCCCTGCGAAGGCAGCTGCCGCATGTAGTCGTCCCGTTTCCCGAGTCCCTCGCCTCGCTGTGCCACCTCCCCTTCATTGGCCTCTTGGGTAACAGGCTCTTCGGCGCACTGCCTGCACTATGGGGGTCCTAACCAACATAAATCAAAAGAGATGGGTCATTACTGGAGGAAGAAGGATAAGAGAGAGAGCCATGCAGAAAACCTAACACACAACTAGATCTGTTGCACGCACGGGCATGAGTTTCCTTATGAGTGGACCCCGGCTTCGGAGAGGGCAGGAAGGATCAGGGAGGTGGCGCTGCAAGATGGGGAAGGTGGGGGAGGACCGGAGGTGCAGTAAGCACACAAATTAATGGAGGATTACGGTGAGATCTAGAGAGTGTTGGATAGAGGGGAAGCAACTGAGAAGGGTGGGGAGAAAGGAAACAACTGCGTCGGAGCCAGACACAACGCTGAAGCCCATCTTCATTTTAGTCACCATGAACTCCATGAATGACAACCAATCCATGAATACTTATGTCCTTAATTAAAAATTGTAGATTCTACTACCTTTTATCTTTTCTAATTCTTGCAAAGAAGTTCATGTTGATACATCTAATATATAATTCAGACAAAGAATTGTTGTCAAAATAGCTCATGCGTACAGCTGATCTAGGGATATATGCATCATTTTACGTGAAGTTTCTGGATCTTTATTTTTTTGAGAAAGGAAGACGGCAGAGCATTCCTGTGAGACTTTGTTCACTTGAGCTTAAGTTTTCTTTTCATGTTGCACTGGGAGAAGCTCTTTTTCCGACTTCTGTTCTGTTGTCTCAGGATAGGGAACCCGGTCAAAACATGTGCATGTCCTGGGTGACATTGTCAAGTACATGACTCTTCCTTCTATTAGATCATTGCAAAGACAGTGCAGCAGCAGGCCATAGACGAGCAGACCAAAGAGCACCAGAAGAGAAGGCAAGAAAAAAATTCTGCATAGAGCAACATAAGAAAATATATATCTAGGGCCCTAACGAAATCGGTGCGACCACCACTCCATATAAGAAAGCTTATCAGATTAATTGGCAAGCCTCTAGTTTCTGCATCCTCGGTGTTTGAGTATGGGACTAATAAGTGTTCCCAATTTCTGTAATATTTGTAGTGTTCTGCATTCGCGCGCCATGCTAATTCGGCCATCTTGAGAGCACTTGGAGGACCAACTGATTTTACAAGTGAACACTTAAGAAAAACAAGATGGACAATTTTAATATACACAATAAAAAATATTAAGTAATATGACCACTATTAGAAATGAACGAGACCTGTTTAACATTTTTTTTCTAAAAATCTCCAATGTGTATCTGCACATTTGTTCACGCAGATTAAATAATTGTTTCCACAACCAATAAAAATGTTTGTGATATATTTAAAATGAGAATAAATTTAGAAAAGAATACTGGCATTTTAAAAATGTTCTTACCATTCAACATTAAGTGGTCACAATTTTAAAAAGTGTTCCTTACATTAAAAAAACATGTTCATCAAATGTTGAGAACATATAAAAAAACACAGATTTATAGATGCATCATGATATTTTAAAATATGTTATCCATATAACAATAAGCTTTCACAATGTTTAAATTAGTCATGACAATTTTAAAAAGTGTTCATGAAATGTAAAGAACATTTCGCATGGTTTTGAAACAAATGTTAAGGACGGATATTGGATAGCACGATGCGGAGAGAGGAACTGAAGGTGAGTGTTCTAGCAAGTCGGGTACCTTCTGATAGATATCCGATGGATCAGGTTGAGTGGTCAGCCCTTACCAACGGCTGCTAACCCATTTCCGCACATGGTTCTTCCTTACGTCTTTCTGACACCGGACATTGAGCCATTCAGAAAGCTTATTCTGAGCTTAAATGGAGACATCAAAATACATTTCTAATAAACACATAACAGTGACGCATACCGTGTTTGTCACCATTATTTGAACCCTACTTGATTATTCTGAAAAGATTTCCTGACATGATCCTTACCAAATCGTTAAATTAAGGATCAATAACAATACAAGTTCATGGGTGATCATCTTCATTTCCAACATCTTTGTTACTATCAGAACCGTTCGCTTCACGAACTCTCTTTACTTCGACTGTTTTACTTCTCGTCTAATTCACCTTCTCAGCAAACTGGTCTTCACCTTCTTGTGCCTTAGGTATGGTCTTGGTTAGCTTGATGCGAGTAGGAGGTTACACTGCAGATGTTGCTGATAAAAAAATTGCTTGTTTTTTCTTGCGCTGGAAGCAACAGGTTTTGCTCCAGGAATTGTACTTGCCTTACTTGATCCAGATGCCATCTCCTGCTTTATAACTAGTTTCCTCATCTGCTCATACAACACCCCTTTGGCTTCATCCAACAACACGGTCCATGCTTATTCAACCATCTAAAGAGCAACCAGAGCACCAATTGATTTTTATATGACACGACGAACACTTTTAGAAAACATGTTGAATATTTTTTATATACACAATGAGCATTTTTAATATAATTGCACGCATATTGATTTTTTGAATGAAATCCTTATAGCGTCGACTGATAATAAAACTTTTGAATGATTTTATATGGGAAATAGTGGTTTGATTTATAGAATACAACTCTATTTCACAAATAAAATCAAAATAATAAGTATACAATGTTAGCAATTTGGTTTTGTTTAAATTTGATACAAAAACTAAATTCAAAATAAACTTAAAAAAACCTAATTAATTAGGTGGATAAATAATTCAACTCTCTTCAAAAACATCACAAATCAAAAAATGGAAGCAAGCAAATTTATTTTAATAAAAACTCCGAATAGAGTCCATAAAGAGCAAAAAGCAAGGGAAGAAAATTCACGTTCAACTATATATACTTGCAATCACCGGCCATCCTAATATCTTTCTCCAAGAATTATCCACAAACTGATCATTTCTCCACGAATTTCACATAAATAAGCAAGCAGATTCTATTGAACAGAATACAAACAGTCTGGAGGTCCTTACCAACATAAGGTATCAAAAGAGATGGGTCTCTACTGGAGGAAGAAGAATAAGGCAGAGAGCTGAATCCCTCCTCTTCGTTGTTGTAGGATGTAGATCGGTGGAAGGCGCTGCAACCGAGCCAATGGACGGCCAGACTGGATGAGGAATTGAAATATTACCTAAAATCATCAGCCGGTTGCAGATATACAAATTTTTTTCAGACACAGAATTCTGCCAACATAGTTAACTAATAACTGCACAGAATTCGAACACTGCCCTAGCATGAAATGCACAAGGCGCCAAATCGCAGTTACAAGAGCTTATTATAAATAACCATGCCACGATCGCAAGATTGGAATTATATTATAACCAAACAAAACTAAAAATATCGCCCTGCCTACAATACGATATAGAATACGCCAAACACACGATGTGCACATAGAAGGCCAAATTAAAATACAGGAACCTAACATAAATAGTTACAACCGCAATACGGTATAAACCATCAATATTCAGATTTAATTCTGTACTGAATCTGTTATACCACTATCTTCATATCATACGGTATAAATAATCAATATTCAGATTTAATTCTGTACTGAATCTACAACAATTAAAAGAAAGCATCACATATGGAGGCATTCTCTCTTTGGTGTTATTATCTATATATCGACAATGTAAATATAATTGCAGAGTTTAAGAAGGATGCTTGCAGTCATACAATATAACGTTGACTACTAATACATAGAGAAATAGAAAATTATTCATGTAAAAAATTACCATGTTATACATTCAGGATATTCTTCAATAACATTATTTAGTATGGACAAATATGTGTACTTCAAAAATCTAAAATAAAAAATACATATATAGGGACTCTAGGCGCGCAATTGTGTGCTTCCACCCGCAGGTTATACCTTAAGCAAGTAATGAAAAATCAGGTTCAAGTATATATACTCGCAATCACTGGAGGTACTAATATTCTGTCCAAGAATTATCCTCAAACTAATCATACTTCAAGAACTTCACATAATTAAGCAAAACATATAATATTGAACAAAACACAAGATGTCTGGGGGTCCTTACCAACATAAGGTATCAAAAGAGATGTGTATTTACTGGAGGAAGAAGAGTAAGAGATAGAGAGTTGGGTTCCTCCGCTTCGATGTTGTATGATATATCGATGGAAGGCACTGCCACCGAGCCAAAGGAAGGTCAGATTGATTCCTCCGCTTCGACACAATGGAGAATGGAGGCATATCTTATGGTATTGCATCTGCGCGCATACACCCAGATCTGTTGCAAACATGGATCTTTTCCTAGCTTACGAGTGAAAGCACGAGATGGAGAGAGGGGGTAGAAAGGGTGAGAAGGTGCACTGCAAT
>NC_041380.1:10194411-10253635 GCF_002162155.2 Triticum dicoccoides
GAGGGGTGGCGGCACTGAAATCATGCGAATTATCACAGGTCTGATCTGATCACGGGGCGGGGGAGAAGAGAACTGAGCAGCACGTTTCTCTGTCAGCCGTTTCCGCCAGTCAGCGGGTGTCGCTTGGGTTCCTCGGCTGCATGCAGGCCCATTGCTCTATGCGGTGCATTGCAGGGCAGCATGGAGGATCTCTTTTCTTGGATGCAGGGGTGCCTCGTCGAGCCTGAGAGGATGGAGAAGGGTTCTAGCTAACTGAAGCCAAGACAACGTGATGGAACCGACAACCACCGACCCCTGGAGGGAGGCAGCACCCACAATATTCGCCGACGCTGGCGCGGAAACGATGAGCTTCTACTCGGGCCCTCACACATGGCACATACGGAAGCAAGGTTGCCAATCCAACCGGCGAAGTGAGGGGCTGCAGCCACCACCGTAAGGCCTCCAGAGACATACTTGGAGCAACCACTAGTTATGTTACGCCGACACTGGTATCACCCGCCATTCCGCCCGTTGTTACCCACATTGCGAAGGGGAGACACCGCCACTATTGCAACACCGCTTAACACCAAGCATAAAGAGTAGCATCACCGCCCAAGGCCACCGCCCCGGCATCCAAGAACAACCCGCCACTGCCGCCAGAAAGCCAGCACCTTGACAGACCACACAAGGGGGGAACTGACGTGTCATAACACCAAGACGACCAGGATTGACTGATACAAATGTCCTTCCACACGCAGAGGACAACCGGCTACGGGCGCCAAATCCCAACTAGATCTAGTCACCGCCGCCAGAAAGCCGACACATCAGAGACCACAAAAGGGGGGAACCGACGTGTCATAACACCAAGACGACCAGATCGACTGATACAAATGTCGTTCCACACGCGGAGGACAACCGGCTACGAGGGCCAGATCCCATCTAGATCTAGCCACCGTGGCCAGAAAGCCGACACCTTGAGAGACCACACAAGGAGGGAATGTGACGTGTCATAACACCAAGACGACCACAATCGACTTGCCATGTCAACTTTTCAAAAGAGACCCTAGCGAGACCAACTCTCCCAGTTAACCACTCAATCGTTTTCCTCCCAATCTCTGCATCTCGCCGGCGGCCACGGCCATGGCTACGGCGACAAAGACCACCAGAGTCCAGCGACTATTTCCTGCCACGAAGAGCGGGGATTGGCGGCAGCACCTTGGACGCTGTAATGGAAACATGCCGGAGGCGGCCACGTCTCCCAGCGACGGCAGCCTCTCCGGCAGAGATCCAAGCGGGTGGCCATCGCCTCTAGGCGTGGAGTTCTCCCCTACGGACGCACCAGGCCTTTGCCCTACTGCGATGTATGGAGCCGTCCAGCCATGCGTTGGAGTTCCCGTTTGGGATCCGAGACGGACATGCCTTTGCAGTCTGATATTTCTTTGCAGCTGCTGCACTGTCGAACTCTTCCCTAATTTCTTCAGGCAAAACCGTCCTGGAGCTCCTTTGACACAACCCAAGACTAGCACAACCCGACCACTATTGCGACCATGTAGCTAGTTCTTATCAGATGACTTGCTATTGGTGATTTCTGTAAGAATATCATACGAGTTGTTGTTGCTGCCAATCGAGCATAATACTTCAGAAATAAGTGAATATAAAATATAGAAGCAGTGTGAGTACAGGGCAGGCTCTAGGTAGGAGTAGCAACAACGTGCGTTGGTGGTTTGGGCCAATTCCTTTGGGTTCGGTTGGGAACAAGAGCATGTTCTTGTGACCCCAAGTATTTGTAACTAAACTCTCTCTTGTACATAATGAATATGACAGGGATCATGTTGTTGCTTGTTCTTGCAAAGAAATTGAGAAACAAGTGAATGTCCACTTATTGGTGACTCATTCTTTTTAGAGAAAATGGTTGGTTTACTTTATTTTGATGAATGCTATTGTTCATGCTTACTGGCAGTTTGTAATCTGGGCTGTTTGTACAAGATTCATGCTGCAGTTTGGCTTAAAAGTCTCATTTAACACTGAAAAATTATTACAGTATGACTAGTACTTCGGGTAGTAAGTAGGTAACAACACAAATAGATCAGATCATCAGCTAGCCATGATTCTTGAACATCTAGTTCTCCTGGGTGACTGCCATTGATGGATAAAGCTCATAAACAAGTGCTTCTAAGTTGTTTTGAATTAAAATTCAGACAGAAACACCTGATACATGATAGCCGCAATTAGTATATGGATGCTCCGTCGAACATCTTATGCATTCAATTTTTTTCTTCAACTACTCATAAACAAGAACAAGCTTCCAAACTTTGATACATGAATCAAAACTCATGCATCTGCTCACCACTCACACTTAATTAAGCATGAATCAAATCTGATACAAATAACATAAACAGTTGGACAAAGCACAAGTTCGAATCCAGTGCATAAATTCAAACATTCAATAAACTGAATAAATGGGATTAAACATCATCTATTTTTTGAAGACTTGTAGCTATCATCATGCACCATCTGGAAGCATTTGTTGCACATTCATGGCTTCTTTTCCATGACCATTTTTGCTAGGACAATTGCGACTGTCATGAAACCCTATTTGGTTGCACGTCTTGCACAAGCGTGCGACCTTGGCCTTGGCTTCTTTTTTCTTCTCCTTCTGTTTTTCCCCATTCATTTCCTTTGCTCTTTTTATTCTTTTACATCTCCCTACCGAATGGCCATCATTTGGCGGGTGTATGTCAACTTGAGTAGGAATGTTGCAACCAATAAACGCCTCATATTCCTCTTGCCTAGTGTGCTTGACTGCATTGGGAACCATTTGGTTCAGAGGCTCCTCAATGCTCAAAACACTTGATACTAAAAAGTCCATGCCTTCATCTGATTGCTTGGCTCTTTGAATTAGATCTTCCAACTTGTTGCGTACTGTTGAAATCTTCTTCCTTGCGGCTGCATCCAAGGAATCGGTGGGATTTTCTTCTAGAAGGTTCCCTTGCTCATCGTAAACACTCTCACTGCAATTTTCTGTATGTCAATCATATGATTTAAAAAAGAAAAGAGCATTGATTTTTATAACTTTCATACCTTTTACACCGTTTCTTCCATCTTTCCATAATATAGAAGGCTGGAAGCTCCTTTTGATTTTCAATTCGCATCACTTGGACAATATGGCGGCATGGGATTCCATGTAACTCAAATAACTTGCATGAACAGTTAGCTATCATGGTTGTCGTGTCACAACGGACCTCCCTTACCCTACTGGCTCCCGAAGGTCACTACTTTTATTCCCCCAACTTGTGCAATTCCTTGAACACAACAATGATCTCTTGCTGCAATAACTTGTTCCTGAAATTTCCTAAACACTTCATATGTGAATACTGGACTACCTTGTTTCTCCATTGCCCACGGTGTCACTAGTTGGGGGGTCCTATGGATGCTTGAATTGTCGGCAATCAACTCCTCTTGACGTTGACATTCTAAAGGCGTTTCAAACCTAAGCCAGAACTCAACAAAAGTGAGCCTGCGATGAATGAATCAGTTAAAGAATGAATTTGCACTTTCAGACCTTGAAGTAGTTCGGAGAATGCCTGCCAGTGGTATGTCCATAAAATAGGCTGGTATCCATGACTCTCTGAGGCTAAACCTTTTAGTCAACCATTCATTATCCTCCAACCCATACTCTGAAATTATAGAATTCCACTCTAACTCAAACTCGGTCACGGTTTCTGAACCCCATACACATGCATTCATCCTCTTCCAAAATTCAGATTCTTCTCTAATCACAGGTCCAAGCTTCTCAGGAAGTTTTTCCATTATATGCCACATGCACAGCCTGTGTACTGAGGTTGGAAAAACTTCATCAATTCCATTCTTAATGCTAGTAGCTTCATCGGTTATGATGAGTGTCGGCGCTACACCTCCCATTGCCTTCAGGAAGGTCTCAAACAACCAGACATATGACTCGGTCTTCTCATTTAGTAAGAACACAGCACCAAAGAACACACTTTGTAAATGATGATTAACTCCTGTAAATGGCGCAAAGATCATGTCATACTGATTAGTAGTATATGTAGAATCAAAGGACACCACACTACCGAAATGTTTGTAGTTCTTCCTGCTTGTGGCATCTGCCCAAAGCACATACATCAACTTTCCTTCAGCACTGACAACAAAATCATAGAAAAATGCTGAATTAACTTCCTGCTTTCTACCTAGCTGGGCCACAAACATTTGAGCATCTGCATTCCTAATTTTTAATCTGAGGTCACGGTAGTAGTTTTGCAAGTCCCTTTTCATGCATCCAGCATTCGCAAATCCACCCTCGCTGATGTGTAGGAGCCAGTATGCCTGGCAGGTGCCTATGCTTGCTTTGTTGCATGTGTACAATGTGTTCTTTGCCCTCTCGCTAACTCGGCGATTTGATCTGATCAAATGACGCTTATCCGGTGACACAAGACCATGGCTATGGTGCTCGACCCATGATTCTATCTTGTAGGTATCATTAGCACATAACTTCACAAAGACGTGTGCATCACAACCGCACCTTGTGTCTGTGTTCTTACGCCTCTTCTTTGATGGATCATTAATCTTGTTACCATTTTCAGACTTGAATCCTTGTCTATTACACATGTATCGTTTAGTGCGAACTACCTCATTTTCTAACTTCTTTTGTTGCCCAATACGAACTCCAAAACCGGATTGATGTGCATAAGATTTGTAGAACTCCTCCACGACCTTCAATCCTTCAAATGTTATCTCCACTTTAGGCTTCAAATCATCTTCACATTCAGGTATAAAGGACGAGCACTGCAACATAAAGGATGAATTAATAAGCACTTTCATGTACAAATAAGTAAAATGAATACGCTTGTTGTTCGGTGACAACAATTGACTTACATAGAGAGGAACACTTGCTTTCTTTATGGGTGTATTAAATCCTTCCTCGTTCATGTGCATCTGCCACATATTTGTAGATCCCATTGTTGCACCTCCACCAACAGGTACATGATAAGCCTTTAGAACTAACCAGAAAACCAACACACATTTTGAGAGAAATCCAACCCAATATGGATTTAGCCCCAACGCTAACTGACAGACCTGGGCACTGTCATCCAAATGACAATCAGTGTACAAAGTTACAGACCCTCGACAATGTAGATGTATGTGCAGGTAAAATCTAGAATAGCGATTCCCAACTTTACTATAAAATTTGGCAGCACTTGAATGGATGTCAACAAGAAGAGTTTCATTCAGGATAAATTTTCACTACCAAACTAGCATAATCTCGAACAGTAAATATGAGCTACATCACGTGCATCCCATTAAGTTCAATCACAACATATCCACCACAGAAACCTATGTTTGCATCAAGTTAACGAGAATTAAGTTTTAAAAGTGATTTGGTTCATTGTTTTTCTCAATAATAAGTACTGGATCATTGTTTTCCCATACAGAGCATTGTTTTTTCCAATATAATGCTCCTGAAGACCTGAAGCAAAGCGATCTGCTTTCAGCAGGAACAGGGCACCGCAAGGCAAGGGGCAGAAGAGATGGATTTGGGATGGTTTATTAACTTTTGCGTGTACGCCTGCAGCCAGGATCCAGTCTTCTGGAAAAGTTTAGGGCGTACAAGAGTTCTTCGTCTCTAGCCACAGGCCGCCGCCATGGTGATCGGGAACGTGGGTTTCGCACGTCTGGTCTGTTGAGGGGTGCCCTTGCAAATCTGCACGATTAACTTACGGACATACAAGACCGGAGGCGGGCGGCTTAGTGCAAAAATTCCTACGACTGAGCAAACACGTAGGATTTAAATCGGATGACTGGGAACGAGAGGATATAGTGGTGCACGAAGATGCCGGATTCATAAGATACGACGCCTTGTTTAAAGTCGATACAAAACCCTTAAATTGCTAAATTCAAAATAAACTTATAAAATCCTAATTAATTAGGTGGATAAATAATTCAACTCTCTTTAAAAACATCACAAATAAAAAAATGGAAGCAAGCAGATTTATTTTAATACAAACTCCAAATAGAGTCCATAAAGAGCTAAAAGCAAGGGAAGAAAAAATACCACAATGAAATATGTAACACTAAGAAACAAAACAATTTTTGTCACAACCTAGAAAGCGTGGCATGAATATCAAAGTAACAAAAGATGGTGGATAAATGTACAGGATGTCCCATGCATGGTAGAATATCATTCACAGAGAAGCTCGCACAAACTTAACGTTGGTTCTCCACTGATAAAAAGTAGAGCTAGTTACTAAAAAAGCATAGTCATCACAGCAAATTCATGTCCAAGCTACCCAATTACAACACAGAATGGCTAGCCCCATATGTACTAGTTCAATTACAACAACATTCATGTTTAAGAGAAATAAAAGTTAGGAAAACATACAAGTTACAACATGCCAACAAATATTCAGTACAGATGGCAGGTATCAAGAAACATAGAAGGCATCTAATGATTAGATCCAATCAATGTTTTCATCAGCATTACCTTTCTCCACTGTTTCAGTTTTCCTTTGAAGTTGATCGGAGGTGGCAGCTCGGGGTAGCTCACAACCATCTTTGTCGGCACTAAATAGCTTCTTCCCCTGGTATCTCGTTACCCTCCTCCACTGCCTCTGTGATCTCCTCAAGGAGCTCTTTCGAAAGAGCAGCTGGGTCTATCTCATAGCAACCCATGGGCACATCTGGAGCTTCTTCCTCTGTCATCCTGTAAAAAGGAACATGGTGTGAAAACCGAAGCATCTCTTCTTTCATAATCCTCTTGATGGCATACCCATCCGGGCAGCGTCGAAAAACCGTTCTGAATCCAACAACCTTGATCAATGCGGCGACAGAAATGCCGTGCTCAGCATCATAATCATCCAGAACCTCAACCAGATCATAGACTTGCATCACATTATCACGAGTATTTCCACTCCAATCAGGTGATCAGTTTTGGTACACGGCCCATATGTCGCCTTTCCGTGGATAAAATGCTGATTATCCCACGAGGACCTTTATCCCATGTAATCTGGTGAGAGAATGCGTTCAATGCACTGCAGGTTTCATACATGCCAATCCTGAAATCACCACGCGTCTTTCTTAAATCAGAAGAAACCCAATCGAAAGACCCAAATTCATTGCTCATCCTTGCGTCGTGGAGAAAATTTATTCTGACCTTAAATGCTGATAAGGACAGACGTTTCTTAATGAGCACATAAGAGTGAGGCATGCCATCTTTGTCACCATACGAAGCCCAAACTTGACCACTCTGAAAAGATTCCTTGGTACAATCGTTATCAAAATCATGAAAAATGAGGATCAGGAACAATATATGTGGATGGGTGATCCTCTTCTTTTTCAGCATCTGTGTTTGTACCCGAATCATTCTTGTTACTTCTATTCTTCCTCAGCTTCTCGGTTAAACCCCTCTTTGCTTTTTTAATCAAAAGTTTTCTTATTTCATCCTTACGAAAGGACTTGCTTAGGCTGATGTTGGTAGGAGGTTGCAGTTTCCCATTGCACCCACCATTAACATGTTGAAACTCTGTGGCTCCAGTGTTGCTACAAGCCAGAATAATTTCACCTGCCACACATACTGGACTCCACTGAAAATTTCTAGCACTGCTTCCTTCTTGATTCTCAGTTTGTACTGCATGAACATTATCAGTTTGCGGCATTGGTGCCTCGTTTGCTTGGAACGGCATATGGACGTTATGGTGCACTGTGGATGTTTCTAATCCTACATTCTGGTTCCTTTTCCTTGCCCTGGAAGTAGAATGTTTGAAGATGGTAGTCATAGTTTCAAACTTCCTCTCCACAGCCTCCTTTGCAACAAGGGCCGCATCCTTGCTGCACTCCATTTCACAGCACCTCAGCAAGTACAAACAGACACACCGAATGATGGATTAGAAAAAAGATATTTCACCTCAGAGGACTCCGATGTTATCCACCAATCAGCGCTGAGCACGTCACCATACAATAACCTTCAAAAGCCATAACCAAAAGGAAATAAATGTTACCTAAAATCATCAAAATATTGTAGTTATAGAAACTGTTTTTTTTACAAAGAGAACCCTGCACAGAATTAAAAATTGTCCTAGCACGCAATGCGCTAGGCGCCAAATCAAAGTTATAGCAGCTTATCATAAATAATCATGCGCCCCCATCATGACCAGAATTGTAACCATGGATAACTCAAAATATTGCTTTACTTCAAAGATGCAGACCACGCCAAAATATGAGTGATAAAAGGCCAATTAAAGATACTGGAACTTAACATACGTACATACAACCCTAGAATTACTGAATTTATTTCGACACAGTAAACGGCTGTTGGAACTCGCCCACAAGATCGATCACATCAAAGTAGACGAACACGCGCACACAAAAACTTTTGCCAAAGGCACGTGTCGTGCCTTTCTTTTTCCTCTTTTTATTTTCTCCTTTTCTCACGTGATACAAAAGACTCACGGCCAAGTGCATATAATCCTAGTCGGACTCAACCTATTAAAAAATAAATGGCAACGATTTTAAAAGTGTTCCTTACATTTTAAAAAAGTTCATCAAATGTTGATAACAAATAAAAAATGTTCGTGTATTTATACAAGCTTCATGACATTTTAAAAGACATACTTACCATTTAACAATAAATTTTCATAATTTTAAAATTATTCAGGACAATTTATAGAAGTTTTAATGAAATGTAAAAAAATTCCCATAGTTTTTCAAAAATGTTCATGAAAGATGGGATGGCATGATACGATGGGAGAAACTGATGAGTAGCCAGGTTTCTTCTGATAGATCTCCGATGGATCTGCTTGAGTAGCGGATCTTTATAATGGCTGCTGGCCCATGTCAGCACTTGTTCCTTCCTAACATATTTCTTTGACCAGATGAAACCCTATCGAAAAAACCCACCTTCATTGCTTGACCTAGAGCCATTCAAAAAGATTAATCTGAGCTTAAATTGAGACGCGAAAATACATTTCTTAGTAAACACATAATAGTGATGCATACCATACGTGTTTGTCGCCATTTGAAGCCTAAACTCGACTACTCTAGAAAGGATTATCGACATGATATTTATCAAAATCATTACATTAAGGTCAATAACAATATAAGTTGATGGGTGATCATCTTCATTTTCAACATCTTTGTTACTACTAGAACCATTCACATCATGAACGCTCTTTACTTTGACTTATTTACTTATCTTCTTCTTTAGCTTCTCATTCAAACCGCTCTTAGCCTTCTAAGTCAAAAAAATTCAGCATTTGAGCTTGAGGAATTGTCTTTGTTAGGTTGACGCGAGTAGGACGTTGCACCGCAGGTGTTGCTAATCAGCCATTATGCTTGTTTTTCCTTGCCCTAGAAGCACCATGTTAGGCACCAGCAGTTACACTTGCCTTGCTTGATCAAGATGTCATCTTCTGCTTTGTAACTAATTTCCTCATCGGTTCATACAACACCGAAATGCTTTTATCCAATAACATTGTCCATGCTTATTCGATGATGTGGGAAGCACCTGGGGCACCAACAGATTTTTATATTACACGATGAACACTTTTTAAAAGCATGATGATCATTTTTATATGCATAATGAACATTTTTTATTATAATATGACCACTTTTAGTAATGTAACAAAAACTACTTAGACTTTTTAGTAAAAATGTACAGTGTGCATCTGAACATTTGTTCATGCAGTTTGAACACGTGTTTCCACAGTTAATGAAATCCTTCATGATGTATTAAAATAAGTATTCATTTATAAAAAAATCATGACATTTAAAAAATGTTCTTACTAGTGAACAATAAATGATCACGATTATAAAAAATGTTACTTGCATTTTTACAAAATGTTCCATTATCTACACGCCCACTGGTCCTGCCGGCCAGGTGATATATGTTGTGAAATGCTAAACATGTTAGCCATCTGCCGTACGTGATGTCCAACAATTATCTGCTACAATGCCTACCCATCATGCCGGCGTGCAGAGGTTGGATGATGGCGTTGTGCATTCCTTGGATCTGCCCCACTTAGAGCACCAAGAAGTTGTGGGAGATGATGATTGCTTGCGTGATCATGCACAATATGAATGTAGAGGATGAGCACCCAGAATGTATCTATGACCAAGGGTTTCATTTTCAAGGTAACAATGTTTTGCCTAAGCATGGAGGAGCGGCAATATTTGCACAGTTCACCCAATTTCATCATCAAATGTGCGATCGGGAAACTCACATTCAACTGCAAAATGATTTGGTTGAGCATATGTGGGCTCACGTTGGCAACCAATAGATGTATCTTGTTTAAAATGTATTTAAGATAGTTAATTTTTTATTTGGCTAGTAAACTATGATATATTTATTTGGCTTGTGAACTATGATATTTTTTTTGTGAAACTATATAAAATGCTTGTATTTCGTTTGAATTATGTTTGAAAAATCACGGCAGACCGGCCGCCAAGGCGAAAATGGGTCGGCGGTGACAATTGCTGAGTCATGGTGAAGAAGGAGGGACCCTGCTACCTTTGCGGAGTCATGAGTAAGCATCTGCTTCTTCTTGAACAAAGCTCTTCGAGTTTGTTTCCCCCCTTTTTTTCTCTGCATCTGGCTTCGAACCTCGCTTCTTGTTCGAGTATTTTGCATCTGGTTTCAACGAATTTCCTAAAGGTATGAAACCGGGGTTCCAAAACAAATCTTGCTTCTTCTTCTAGTTCGAGGGTTCGCCCAAACGTCAAGACAAGTACGCGCCTCTTTCATGTCTGTACTAAAAGTCTGAACATTCATACTGATTGAAAATGCTAAATGTGAGGCTTGTGTCAGTGAAGCTGATTCTCTACTGCCTGTCCTAGTCACTGAACTCATCATTTGCATTTGCTGCAGTTATTTAGAGTTTAAACTCAGTAGAGACTAATGTTTGTAGGGTAGCACAATGCTAACAATATATTTGTGGAAACAAACAATACCTAAACGAAAACAAGGAAAATAGATACCTGATCTTGCTTCTCTGTATCACATATCTAGAGTTCCCTACTTGCTGCAATTTGTCACTGAAATTGAAACTGAAGTTAGGGTACAACTGACCTCAAGTTTATTCTTTGCTGCTCTGTGTCACTGAAACCCATTACCAATGAAACTCTATGCTTGTACTATACAATATTACACATATTCTTGGCTATCTATTTCATACTCTACTTCTTGTGCGGTTGCAGCTATTGACTGAAAGTGCTAAATGTCAGGATTTTAGTGTCACTGAACTCATCATTCACACTTGCTGTAGTTATTCAGAGTTGAATACAGTATGCTTGTAGTATGTGATACGTCTCCAACGTATTTATAATTTTTGATTGCTCCATGCTATATTATCTACTGTTTTGGACTATATTGGGCTTTATTTTCCACTTTTATATTATTTTTGGGACTAACCTATTAACCGGAGGCCCAACTCAGAATTGCTGTTTTTTTGCCTATTTCAGTGTTTCGAAGAAACGGAATATCAAACGGAGTCCAAACGGAATGAAACCTTCAGGAACGTGATTTTCTCACCGAACGTAATCCAGGAGACTTGGACCGTACTCCAAGGAACAAAAGAGGCGGTCACGAGGGTGGGCCCCCCCCCCTAGGGCGCGCCCCCCTGCCTCGTGGGCCCCTGTTGCTCCACCGACGTACTCCTTCCTCCTATATATACCTACGTACCCCCAAACGATCGGATACGGAGCCAAAAACCTAATTCCACCGCCGCAACTTTCTGTATCCACAAGATCCCATCTTGGGGCCTTATTCCGGAGCTCTGCCGGAGAGGGCCATCATCACGGAGGGCTTCTACATCATCATAGCCTATCCGATGAAGTGTGAGTAGTTTACCTCAGACCTTCGGGTTCATAGTTATTAGCTAGATGGCTTCTTCTCTCTTTTTGGATCTCAATACAATGTTCTCCCCCTCTCTCGTGGAGATCTATTCGATGTAATATTCTTTTTGCGGTGTGTTTGTTGAGAACGATGAATTGTGGGTTTATGATCAAGTCTATCTATGAATAATATTTGAATCTTCTCTGAATTCTTTTATGTATGATTGGTTATCTTTGCAAGTCTCTTCGAATTATCAGTTTGCTTTGGCCTACTAGATTGGTTTTTCTTGCAATGGGAGAAGTGCTTAGCTTTGGGTTCAATCTTGCGGTGTCCTTTCCTAGTGACAGAAGGGGCAGCAAGGCACGTATTGTATTGTTGCCATCGAGGATAACAAGATGGGGTTTTTATCATATTGCATGAAACTATCCCTCTACATCATGTCATCTTGCCTAAGGCGTTACTCTATTTTTAACTTAATACTCTAGATGCATGCTAGATAGCGGTCGATGAGTGGAGTAATAGTAGTAGATGCAGGCAGGAGTCGGTCTACTTGTCTCAGACGTGATGCCTATATACATGATCATACCTAGATATTCTCATAACTATGCTCAATTCTGTCAATTGCTCAACAGTAATTTGTTCACCCACCATAGAATACTTATGCTCTTGAGAGAAGCCACTAGTGAAACCTATGGCCCCCGGGTCTATTCTCATCATATCAATCTTCATCAATTTATTATTTCTTTGCTTTTTTACTTTGCCTTTTACTTTTCACTTTGCATCTCTATATCAAAAATACCAAAAATATTATCTATCATCTCTATCAGATCTCACTCTCGTAAGTGACCGTGAAGGGATTGACAACCCCTAATCGCGTTGGTTGCGAGGAGCTATTGTTTTTGTGTAGGTACAAGGGACCTGCATGTAGCCTCCTACTGGATTGATACCTTGGTTCTAAAAAACTGAGGGAAATACTTACGCTACTTTGCTGCATCATCCTCTCCTCTTTGCGGAAATCCAACGCAGTGCTCAAGAGGTAGCAAGAAGAATTTCTGGCGCCGTTGCCGCGGAGTCTGCACAAAAGTCAACATACCAAGTACCCATCACAATCCCTATCTCCCGCATTACATTAGTTGCCATTTGCCTCTCGTTTTCCTCTCCCCCACTTCCCCCTTGTTGTTTTATATGCTCTCTCTCTCCCAATCTCCTTCTCTCTTTTCCGTTTGCCTTTTTCTCGCCTGCCTTTTGTTTGCTCATGTGTTGGATTGCTTGTTTGTCGTGATGGCTCTACCAAGATTTGGTGATCTTCACCTTAAGAGGTTAGAGGAAATCGAAAACAATGTCAGGAAGTTTATGGTTTTGCAATTTGAGCATAATAATTTCTTTAGAAATAAGCTTAAGGAAAAAAAAGTTTTATGAGTTATATGAATAAAGAGCTCGATGACATGTCTAAATAATTTGATGGCATAAGATCCCAAATTGCTCGTCTTGAAAAATTGACTGCTGAAATATCGGACATGCCGAGTACCTTAGTCAATAAGATGGCGGCTAAACCGAATTCCTATGAAAATCAAGATGAAGATCTAAATGTTATTGATGTGTCCCCTATTAAATCTTTGTTTTGAAATATGAATCTTGATGAAATTGAATATGATCTTCCTTTACCTAGAAGGCATTCCAAAAATTCGGAGTATTTAGATCTTGATGATGAAATTGATAACAGTGGGATTGAAAGAAATAAAACCCTAGATGTTGCTAAACCCACTATATTGATTTCAAGGAATTTAATTATGAAAGTTGCTCTTTAATTGATTGTATTTCCTTGTTGCAATCCGTGCTAAATTCTCCTCATGCTTATTGTCAAAATAAAGCCTTTACCGAACATATCGTTGATGCCTTGATGCAATCTTATGAAGAAAAACTTGAGTTGAAAGTTTCTATCCCTAGAAAACTCTATGATGAGTGGGAACCAACTATTAAAATTAAAATTAAAGATCATGAGTTTTATGCTTTATGTGATTTGGGTGCTAGTGTCTCCACTATCCCCAAAACTTTGTGTGATTTGCTAGATTTCCATGATTTTGATGATTGCTCTCTAAACTTGCATCTTGCGGATTCTACTATTAAGAAACCTATGGGAAGAATTAATGATGTTCTTATTGTTGCAAATAGGAATTATGTGCCCGTAGATTTTATCGTTCTTGATATAGATTGCAATCCTTCTTGCCCCATTATTCTTGGTAGACCTTTCCTTAGAACGATTGGTGCGATTATTGATATGAAGGAAGGGAATATTATATTTCAATTTCCATTAAAAAAGGGCATGGAACACTTTCCTAGAAAGAAAATAAAATTTCCATATGAAACTATCATGAGAGCCACTTATGGATTGCCTACCAAAGATGGCAATACCTAGATCTATCCTCGCTTTTATGCCTAGCTAGGGGTGTTAAACGATAGCGCTTGTTGGGAGGCAACCCAATTTTATTTTTGTTATTTTTGTTTTTGTTTCTGTTTAGGAATAAATAATCCACCTACCTTCTGTTTAGATGTGGTTTTGTGTTTTAATTAGTGTTTGTGGCAAGTTAAACCTATAGGAACTTCTTGGATGATAGTTATTTGATCTTGCTGTAATTTCCAGAAACTTTGCGCTCAGTGCCCGAATTATTAAAATTAACCAGAACGTGATAAAATAGTGATTCCAATTGCTTCTGATCAATAAACAAATTTCCTAGGTCTTCCTATTTTGGCTGAATTTTTGGAGTTCCAGAAGTTTGCGTTAGTTACAGATTCCTACAGACTCTTCTGTTTTTGACAGATTCTGTTTTTCGTGTGTTGTTTGCTTATTTTGATGAATCTATGGCTAGTAAAATAGTTTATAATCCATAGAGAAGTTGGAATACAGTAGGTTTAACACCAATATAAATAAATATTTAGTTCATTACAGTACCTTGAAGTTGTCTTTTGTTTTCTTTCTCTAACGGAGCTCACGAGATTTCTGTTGAATTTTGTGTTGTGAAGTTTTCAAGTTTTGGGTAAATCCTTTTGATGGATTATGGAACAAGGAGTGGCAAGAGCCTAAGCTTGGGGATTCCCATGGCACCCCGAAGATAATCCAAGGACACCAAAAAGTCAAAGCTTGGGGATGCCCCGGAAGGCGTCCCCTCTTTCGTCTACTTCCATCGGTAATTTTACTTGGAGCTATATTTTTATTCACCACATGATATGTGTTTTGCTTGTAGCGTCTTGTATTATTTGTGTCTTTATTTGTTAGTGTCCCACAATAATCCTTGCTGTACACACCTTTTGAGAGAGCCATACATGAATCGAAATTTGATAGAATACTCTATGTGCTGCACTTATATCTTTTGAGCTTTATAATTTTGCTCTATGTGCTTCACTTAGATCTTTTAGAGCACGGTGGTGGATTTGTTTTATAGAAACTATTTATCTCTCATGCTTAACTTAGGTTATTTTGAGAGTCTTAATAGCATGGTAATTTGCTTAATAATAATATGCTTGGTATTCAAGATTTGTAAAACTTTCTTTTGAGTGCGTTGAATACGAAGAAAAGATTGATGCTTGACAATTGTTTTGAGATATGAAGATGGTGATATTAGAGTCATGCTAGGTGAGTAGTTGTGAATTGGAGAAATACTTGTGTTAAAGTTTTTGATTCCCGAAGCATGCACTTATGGTGAACCGTTATGTGATGAAGTCGGAGCATGATTTATTTATTGATTGTCTTCCTTATGAGTTGCGGTCGGGGACGAGCGATGGTCTTTTCCTACCAATCTATCCCCCTAGGAGCATGCGTGTAATACTTTGCTTTGATAACTTCTAGATTTTTTCAATAAGTATATGAGTTCTTTATGACTAATGTTGAGTCCATGGATTATATGCACTTTTTTCCCATCCTTCAAACATTGCTAGCCTCTCTAATACCGTGCACCTTTCGCCGTATCATACACCCACCATATACCTTCCTCAAAACAGCCACCATACCTACCTATCATGGCATTTCCATAGCCATTATGAGATATATTGCCATGCAACTTTCCACCGTTCAGTTTATTATGACACGCTCCATCATTGTCATATTGCTAGCATGATCATGTAGTTGAAATCGTATTTGTGGCAAAGCCACCGTTCATAATTCTTTCATACATGTCACTCTTGATTCATTGCATATCCCGTTATACCGCCGAAAGCATTCATATAGAGTCATAATTTGTTCTACGTATCGAGTTGTAATTGTTGAGTTGTAAGAAAAATAAAAGTGTGATGATCATCATTTTTAGAGCATTGTCCCAAGTGAGGAAAGGATGATGGAGACTATGATTCCCCCACAAGTCGGGATGAGACTCTGGACAAAAAATAAAAAAATAAGAAAAAAAGAGGCCATAAAAAAGGAAAAGGCCCAAATAAAAAAATGAGAGAAAAAGAGAGAAGGGACAATGTTACTATACTTTTACCACCATGATCTTCATGATAGAGAGTCTCTCATTTTGTCACTTCCATATACTAGTGGGAATTTTACATTATAGAACTTGGCTTGTATATTCCAATGATGGGCTTTCTCAAATTGCCCTAGGTCTTCATGAGCAAGCGAGTTGGATGCACACCCACTTAGCTTCTTTTGTTCAACTTTCATATACTTATAGCTCTAGTGCATCCGTTGCATGGCAATCCCTACTCACTCACATTGATATCTATTGATGGGCATCTCCATAGCCCGTTGATACGCCTAGTTGATGTGATACTATCTTCCCCTCTTTTTGTCTTCTCCACAACCCCCATTCTATTCCACATATAGTGCTATATCCATGGCTCACACTCATGTATTGCGTGAAGATCGAAAAAGTTTTGAAAATGTTAAAGTATGAAACAATTGCTTGGCTTTTCATCGGGGTTGTGCATGATTTAAATACTTTCTGTGGTGAAGATAGAGCATAGCCAGACTATATGATTTTGTAGGGATAACTTTCTTTGGCCATGTTATTTTGAGAAGACATAATTGCTTTGTTAGTATGCTTGAAGTATTATTATTTTTCTGTCAATATGAACTTTTGTCTTGAATCTTTCAAATCTGAATATTCATACCACAATTAAGAAGATTTGCATTGAAATTATGCCAAGTATCACTCCGCATCAAAAATTCTCTTTTTATCATTTACCTACTCGAGGACGAGCAGGAATTAAGCTTGGGGATGCCTGATACGTCTCCAACGTATCTATAATTTTTGATTGCTCCATGCTATATTATCTACTGTTTTGGACTATATTGGCCTTTATTTTCCACTTTTATATTATTTTTTGGACTAACCTATTAACTGGAGGCCCAGCCCAGAATTGTTGTTTTTTTGCCTATTTCAGTGTTTCGAAGAAACGGAATATCAAACGGAGTCCAAACGGAATGAAACCTTCGGGAAAGTGATTTTCTCACCGAACGTGATCCAGGAGACTTGGACCCTACTCCAAGGAACAAAAGAGGCGGTCACGAGGGTGGGGGACGCCCCCCTAGGGCGTTCCCCCTGCCTTGTGGGCCCCCTGTTGCTCCACCGACGTACTCCTTCCCCCTATATATACCTACGTGCCCCAAACAATCAGATACGAAGCCAAAAACCTAATTCCACCGCCGTAACTTTCTGTCATCACGGAGGGCTTCTACATCATCATAGCCTCTCCGATGAAGTGTGAGTAGTTTACCTCAAACCTTCTGGTCCATAGTTATTAGCTAGATGGCTTCTTCTCTCTTTTTAGATCTCAATACAATGTTCTCCCCCTCTCTCGTGGAGATCTATTCGATGTAATCTTCTTTTTGCGGTGTGTTTGTTGAGACCGATGAATTGTGGATTTATGGTCAAGTATATCTATGAATAATGTTTGAATCTTCTCTGAATTCTTTTATGTATGATTGGTTATCTTTGCAAGTCTCTTCGAATTATCAGTTTGGTTTGGCCTACTAGATTGGTTTTTCTTGCAATGGGAGAAGTGCTTAGCTTTGGGTTCAATCTTGCGGTGTCCTTTCCTAGCGATAGAAGGGGCAGCAAGGCACGTATTGTATTGTTGCCATCGAGGATAACAAGATGGGTTTTTTATCATATTGCATGAAACTATCCCTCGACATCATGTCATCTTGCTTAAGGCATTACTCTGTTCTTAACTTAATACTCTAGATGCATGTTGGATAGCGGTCGATGAGTGGAGTAATAGTAGTAGATGCAGGCAGGAGTCGGTCTACTTGTCTCAGACGTGATGCCTATATACATGATCATACCTAGACATTCTCATAACTATGCTCAATTCTGTCAATTGCTCAACAGTAATTTGTTCACCCATCGTAGAATACTTATGCTCTTGAGAGAAGCCACTTGTGAAACCTATGGCCCCGGGTCTATTCTCATCATATCAATCTCCATCACTTTATTATTGCTTTGATTTTTTACTTTGCCTTTTACTTTTCACTTTGCATAGCTATATCAAAAATACCAAAAATATTATCTATCATCTCTATCAGATCTCACTCGTCTCGTAAGTGATTGTGAAGAGATTGACAACCCCTAATCGCGTTGGTTGGGAGGAGCTATTGTTTTTGTGTAGGTACAAGGGACTTGCGTGTAGCCTCCTACTGGATTGATACCTTGGTTCTCAAAAACTGAAGGAAATACTTACGCTACTTTGTTGCATCATCCTCTCCTCTTCGGGGAAATCCAACGCAGTGTTCAAGAGGTAGCAAGAAGAATTTCTGGCGCCGTTGCCGGGGAGTCTGCACAAAAGTCAACATACCTGAAAAAGAAAACAGATATATCTCCTCTTGCCAATAATCGGATAGATATTCAGAGTTCCCTAAAATGCTTAATGGTAGGGTACAACTGAACTCAAGTTTACTAATGAAGACCGAAGCTTAATGCCGTTGGACTATTGAACTATTTAAACATGTCTTTTTGCTAGTCGGTAGGCGAGGTGGGACTAAATCTTTGCCGAGAGCCACTCTCGGCAAAGAGTTGCAACTGTGACCGTGCCTAGTTGCCGCCGAATGTGCCACGTGGCAAAACATTGCCGTGTGTGACCAGACTTCCCTCGGTAAATAGTGCCTTTGCCGAGTATGAAATTTTGGAGTGTGTCGTCAACAAAACTAGGGGAGAGAAACAAATCCATAGTTTATGAAATTGAAAATTCCATTAGACGTTTTGGTTCAAATGTAAATTTGCATGGGAAGGTCCCATAGGATGTCCTAAAGTTGGCGCTTTAGGCTGTAAAAAACTAATTTCTGATAAAACACTCCCTTAACAAATAGATATAACATGTACATATGCAATATGCTGATATAGAGCACACTCAAATATGCAGGTCGCCTAGAAATAGAACCCGATAGGAAATTAAGTATAATTACATACATATCCATTTTTAAATGAAAACCTTATAGATTCCATTGATAATAAAACTTTGGTATGATTTTTATATGGGAAACAGTGCTTTGATTTATATAATACAACTCTATTACACGACGAACACTTTTAGAAAACATGACGAATATTTTTTATATACACAATGAACATTTTTAATATAATATGACAAATTTTAGAAATGTAAGACACCCTATTTAGAAATTTTTACAAAAAATGACCAATGTGTATCTACACATTTGTTCACTTAGTTTAAATAAGTGTTTCCACATCTAATGAGAATGTTCGTGATTTAATTTTTTTATTAAACTACAAAAAAATCTCAAGACTAAAACATGATCATACCATTCAATAAGAAATGATCACAATTTTCAAAAGTGTTCCTTATATTTTTGAAAGAAGGTTAATCAAATGTTGAAAACATGTAAAAATGTTCATAGATTATAAAAGCTTAATGATATTTTCAAAGGTGTTCTTACCATTTACCAATAAATTTTTCACAATTTAAATATTATTCATGAAAAATTTAAAAAGTGTTAATGAAATGTAAAAAACATTTCATACTATTTTAAAAAATTGTTCATGAAGGATTGGATAGCATGATGCGGCTGGTGGGGGGTGACTGAAGGGCCATGTCAGATAGATCTATCAGAGCCATGTCACCACGTGTTTCTTTGTTATGTCTTACTTAAACTAGATGAAACTCAATCGGACAACCCAACTTCATTACTCAACCTTGGGCCATTCAGAAATCTTATTCTGTGGTTAAATGGAGGCATGGAAATACATTTCTTTATAAACAAATAACAACGATGCATTATTTGCACATATCTTCATGCAGTTTAAACAAGTGTTTCCACATCTAATGAAAATATTGATGATATATTAAAAATGTAAATTCATCTAGAAAAACTATTCTTGACATAAAAAATGTTCTGACCATTAAAAAATAAATGGCAACGATTTTAAAAGTGTTCCTTACATTTAAAAAAAGTTCATCAAATGTTGATAACAAATAACAAATGTTCATGGATTTATACAAGCTTCATGACATTTTAAAAGACATACTTACCATTTAACAATAAATTTTCACAATTTTAAAATTATTTAGGTCAATTTATAGAAGTTTTAATGAAATGTAAAAAAATTCCCATAGTTTTTCAAAAATGTTCATGAAAGATGGGGTGGCATGATACGATGGGCGAAACTGATGATGAGCCAGGTTTCTTCTGATAGATCCCCGATGGATCTGCTTGAGTAGCGGACCTTTATAATGGCTGCTGGCCCATGTCAGCACTTGTTCCTTCCTAACATATTTCTTTGACCGGATGAAACCCTATCGAAAAACACACTTTCATTGCTTGACCTAGAGCCATTCAAAAAGATTAATCTGAGCTTAAATTGAGACGCGAAAATACATTTCTTAGTAAACACATAATAGTGATGCATACCGTGTTTGTCGCCATTTGAAGCCTAAACTCGACTACTCTAGAAAGGATTATCGACATGATATTTATCGAAATCATTATATTAAGGTCAATAACAATATAAGTTGATGGGTGATCATCTTCATTTTCAACATCTTGTTACTACTAGAACCATTCACGTCATGAACGCTCTTTACTTTGACTTATTTACTTATCTTGTTCTTTAGCTTCCCATTCAAACCGCTCTTAGCCTTCTTAGTCAGAAAAATTCAGCATTTGAGCTTGAGGAACTGTCTTTGTTAGGTTGACACGAGTAGGAGGTTGCACCGCAGCTGTTGCTAATTAGCCATTATGCTTCTTTTTCCTTGCCGTAGAAGCACCACGTTAGGCACCAGCAGTTGCACTTGCCTTGCTTGATCAAGATGTCATCTTCTGCTTTGTAACTAATTTCCTCATCGGGTCATACAACACCCAAATGCTTTTATCCAATAACATTGTCCATGCGTATTCGATGATGTGGAAAGCACCTGGGGCACCAACAGATTTTTATATTACACGATGAACAATTTTTAAAAGCATGATGATCATTTTTATATTCATAATGAACATTTTTTATTATAATATGACCACTTTTAGTAATGTACCAAAAACTACTTAGACTTTTTAGTAAAAATGTCCAATGTGCATCTGCACATTTGTTCATGCAATTTGAACACGTGTTTCCACAGCTAATGAAACCCTTCATGATGTATTAAAGTAAGTATTCATTTATAAAAAAATCATGACATTTAAAAAATGTTCTTACTAGTGAACAATATATGGTCACGATTGTAACAAATGTTACTTGCATTTTTTTACAAATTGTTACATTATATAAACGCGCACTGGTCCTCGGTGAAAATGGGTCCGCGATGACCATTGCGGAGTCATGGTGAAGGAGGGACCCTGCTACCATTGCGGAGTCATGAGTAAGCATCTGCTTCTTCTTGAACAAATCTCTTCGAGTTTGTTCCCCCCCCCCCTTTTTTCTCTGCACCTGGTTTTGAACCTCGCTTCTTGTTCGAGGATTTTGCATCTGGTTTCGCCGAATTTCCTGAAGGTATGAAACTGGAGTTCCAAATCAAATCCTGCTTCTTATTCTAGTTCGAGGGTTAGCCCAAACGTCAAGACAAGTATGCGCTTCTTTCAAGTCTCTACTAAAAATCTGAACATTCAGACAGACTTAAAATGCTAAATGTCAGGCTTGTCTCAGTGAAGCTGATTCTCTACTGCCTGTCCTGGTCACTGAACTCATCATCTGCATTTGCTGCAGATATTCAGAGTTTAAACTCAGCAGAGACTAATGTTTGTACTAGTAATGTTTGTAGGACAGCACATTGCTAACAGTATATTTGTGGAAACAAACAATACCTGAACGAAAACAAGGAAAACAGATACCTGATCTTGCTGCTCTGTACCACATATCCAGAGTTCCCTACTTGCTACAACTGACCTCAAGTTTATTCTTTGATGCTCTGTGTCACTGAAACCCATTAACAATGAAACTCTATGCTTGTACTATACAATATTACACACATTCTTGGCTATCTATTTCATACTCTACTTCTTGTGCGGTTGCAGTTACTGACTGAAAATGCTAAATGTCAGGCTTCTAGTGTCACTGAACTCATCATCTGCACTTGCTGCAGTTATTCAGAGTTGAATGAAGTATGCTTCTAGTATGCACTAACAGTTGGAAACAAAAAATACCTGAAAAGGAAAACAGATATATCTCATCTTGCCAATCATCGGATAGATATTCAGAGTTCCCCAAAATGCTTAATGTTAGGGTACAACTAAACTCAAGTTTACTAATGAAGACCAAAGCTTAATGCCGTTGGACTATTGAACTAATTAAACATGTCTTTTTGCTAGTTTGTTTCCCCCCTTTTTTTCTCTGCATCTGGCTTCGAACCTCGCTTCTTGTTCGAGTATTTTGCATCTGGTTTCACCGAATTTCCTGAAGGTATGAAACCGGGGTCCCAAATCAAATCTTGCTTCTTCTTCTAGTTCGAGGGTTCGCCCAAATGTCAAGACAAGTACGTGCCACTTTCAAGTCTGTACTAAAAGTTTGAACATTCAGACAGACTGAAAATGTTAAATGTCAGGCTTGTGTCAGTGAAGCTGATTCTCTACTGCCTGTCCTAGTCACTGAACTCGTCATTTGCATTTGTTGCAGTTTTTTAGAGTTTAAACTAAGCAAAGACTAATGTTTGTACTAGTAATGTTTGTAGGGCAGCACATTGCTAACAATATATTTGTGGAAATAAACAATACCTGAACGAAAACATGGAAAACAGATACCTGATCTTACTTCTCTGTATCACATATCCAGAGTTCCCTACTTGCTGCAATTTGTCGCTGAATTTGAAACTGAAGTTAGGGTACAACTGACCTCAAGTTTATTCTTTGCTGCTCTGTGTCACTGAAACCTGTTACCAATGAAACTCTATTCATGTACTATACAATATTACACATATTCTTGCTTATGTATTTCATACTCTACTTCTTGTGCGGTTGCAGCTATTGACTAAACGTGCTAAATGTCAGGCTTTTAGTGTCACTGAACTCATCATCCACATTTGAAAAGTGTTCCTTACATTTTTGGAAAAAAAATATTCACCAAATGTTCATAACATATAAAAAATGTGCATAGATTTATAAAAGCTTCATGACATTTGAAAATACATTCTTACCATTTAATAATATTTTTTCACAATTTAAAAATTATTCATGAAAATTTTAAAAAGTGTTTACGAAATGCAAGAAAAAACATTTCGCACAGTTTTGGAAAAATGTCCATGAAGGATTGGATAAAGAGCACACTCAAAAATGCAGGTCGCCTAGAAATAGAACCAGATAGGAAATTACATATAATTGCATGCATATTGATTTTTTGAATGAAATCCTTGTATAGTCCAATGATAACAAAACTTTTGGATGATTTTTATATGGGAAAAAGTGGTTTGATTTATAGAATACAACTCTATTTCACAAATAAAATAAAAATAATAAGTACATAATGTTCGTAATTTGGCTTTGTTTAAACGCAGCGTATCCTGTGAATCCGGCGTCTTCGTGAATCCTTGTATCCTGTCATTATCAGTCGTTGGATCAAAATCTTGTGCCTGCTGTTTGTGCCCTGTCTTTTTTGCACAAACACACCCGCGTCCACCCAAGTATGCCATGTCAACTTTTCAAAAGAGACCCCAGCGAGTTGAATGCAGTATGCTTCTAGTATGCACTAATAGTTGGAAACAAAATATACCTGAAAAAGAAAACAGATATATATCATCTTGCCAATAATCGGATAGATATTCAGAGTTCCCTAAAATGCTTAATGTTAGGGTACAGCTGAACTCAAGTTTACTAATGAAAACCGAAGCTTAATGCCGTTGGACTATTGAACTGTTTAAACATGTCTTTTTGCTAGTCGGTAGGCGAGGTGGGACTAAATCTTTGCTGAGAGCCACTCTCGGCAAAGTGTTGCAACTGTGACCGTGCCTAGTTGCCGCCGAATGTGCCACGTGGCAAAACTTTGCCGTGTGTGACCAGATGGCCCTCGGTAAATAGTGCCTTTGCCGAGTATGAAATTTTGGAGTGTGTCGTCAACAAAATTGGGGGAGAAAAAAAAATCCATAGTTTATGAAATTGAAAATTTCATTAGACGTTTTGGTACAAATGTAAATTTGCATGGGTAGGTCCCATGGGATGTTCTAAAGTTGGCGCTTTAGGCTGTAAAAAAAACTGATTTCTGATAAAGCACTCCCTTAACAAATAGATATAACATGTACATATGCTATATGCTGATATAGAGCACACTCAAATATGC
This sequence comes from Triticum dicoccoides, assembly GCF_002162155.2. Classification (NCBI taxonomy): domain Eukaryota; kingdom Viridiplantae; phylum Streptophyta; class Magnoliopsida; order Poales; family Poaceae; genus Triticum; species Triticum dicoccoides. The sequence goes on from NC_041380.1 coordinate 10,218,940, forward strand.
AGGTCGCCTAGAAATAGAACCTGATAGGAAATTAAGTATAATTACATACATATCCATTTTTTGAATGAAAACCTTATAGAGTCCATTGATAATAAAACTTTGGTATGATTTTTATGTGGGAAACAATACTTTGATTTATATAATACAACTCTATTACACGACGAACACTTTTAGAAAACATGATGAATATTTTTTATATACACAATGAACATTTTTAATATAACATGACAAATTTTAGAAATGTAAGACTCCCTATTTAGATTTTTTTACAAAAAATGTCCATTGTGTATCTAACATTTGTTCACTTAGTTTAAATAATTGTTTCCACATCTAATGAGAATGTTCGTGATTTAATTTTTTTATTAAGCTACAAAAAAAATCTCAAGATTAAAACATGATCATACCGTTCAATAAGAAATGATCACAATTTTCAAAAGTGTTCCTTATATTTTTGAAAGAAGGTTAATCAAATGTTGAAAACATGTAAAAATGTTCATAGATTATAGCAGCTTAATGACATTTTCAAAGGTGTTCTTACCATTTACCGATAAATCTTTCACAACTTAAATATTATTCATGAAAAATTTAAAAAGTGTTAATGAAATGTAAAAAAAACATTTCATACTATTTTAAAAAAATTGTTCATGAAGGATTGTATAGCATGATGCGGCTTGTGGGGGGTGACTGAAGGGGAGTATTCCAGTAAGCCAGGTTCCTTCTGATAGAACTACGATAGATCAGATTGAAAAGTCGGCCATTACTAAGCCATGTCACCACGTGTTTCTTTGTTATGTCTTTACTTAAACAAGATGAAACTCAATCGGACAACCCAACTTCACTACTCAAGCTTGGGCCATTCAGAAATCTTATTCTATGGTTAAATGGAGGCATGGAAATACATTTCTTTATAAACACATAACAACGATGCAGTATTTGCACATATCTTCATGCAGTTTAAACAAGTGTTTCCACATCTAATGAAAATATTGATGATATATTAAAAATGTGAATTCATCTAGAAAAACTATTCTTGACATAAAAAAATGTTCTGACCATTAAAAAATAAATGGCAACGATTTTAAAAGTGTTCCTTACATTTTAAAAAAGTTCATCAAATGTTGATAACAAATAAAAATGTTCGTGGATTTATACAAGCTTCATGACATTTTAAAAGACATACTTACCATTTAACAATAATTTTTCACAATTTTAAAATTATTCAGGACAATTTATAGAAGTTTTAATGAAATGTATAAAAATTCCCATAGTTTTTAAAAAATGTTCATGAAAGATGGGATGGCATGATACGATGGGCGAAACTGATGAGGAGCCAGGTTTCTTCTGATAGATCCCCGATGGATCTGCTTGAGTAGCGGACCTTTATAATGGCTGTTGGCCCATGTCAGCACTTGTTCCTTCCTAACATATTTCTTTGACCGGATGAAACCCTATCGAAAAACCCACTTTCATTGCTTGACCTAGAGCCATTCAAAACGATTAATCTGAGCTTAAATTGAGATGCGAAAATACATTTCTTAGTAAACACATAATAGTGATGCATACCGTGTTTGTCGCCATTTGAAGCCTAAACTCGACTACTCTAGAAAGGATTATCGACATGATATTTATCGAAATCGTTATATTAAGGTCAATAACAATATAAGTTGATGGGTGATCATCTTCATTTTCAACATCTTGTTACTACTAGAACCATTCACGTCATGAACGCTCTTTACTTTGACTTATTTACTTATCTTGTTCTTTAGCTTCCCATTCAAACCGCTCTTAGCCTTCTTAGTCAGAAAAATTCAGCATTTGAGCTTGAGGAATTGTCTTTGTTAGGTTGACGCGAGTAGGAGGTTGCACCGCACTTGTTGCTAATCAGCCATTATGCTTCTTTTTCCTTGCCGTAGAAGCACCACGTTAGGCACCAGCAGTTGCACTTGCCTTGCTTGATCAAGATGTCATCTTCTGCTTTGTAACTAATTTCCTCATCGGGTCATACAACACCCAAATGCTTTTATCCAATAACATTGTCCATGCGTATTCGATGATGTGGAAAGCGCCTGGGGCACCAACAGATTTTTATATTACACGATGAACACTTTTTAAAAGCATGATGATCATTTTTATATGCACAGTGAACATTTTTTATTATAGTATGACCACTTTTAGTAATGTACCAAAAACTACTTAGACTTTTTAGTAAAAATGTGCAATGTGCATCTGCACATTTGTTCATGCAATTTGAACACGTGTTTCCACAGCTAATGAAACCCTTCATGATGTATTAAAATAAGTATTCATTTATAAAAAATCATGACATTTAAAAAATGTTCTTACTAGTGAACAATAAATGGTCATGATTGTAACAAATGTTACTTGCATTTTTTCAAATTGTTCCATTATCTACACGCCCACTGGTCCTACCTGCCAGGTGAAATCTGTTGTAAAATGCTAAACATGTTAGCCATCTGCCATACGTGACGTCCAACAGTTATCTGCTACAATGCCTACCCATCATGCCGACGTGCAGAGGCTGGGCGATGGCGCCGTGCATTCCTTGGATCTGTCCCACTTAGATGCATCTCCTATAACAAAGACAACCATCCTCCAATTGGAGCACCAAGAAGTTGTGCGAGATGATGATTGCTTGTGTGATCATGCACAATATGAATGTAGAGGATGAGAACCCAGAATGTATCTATGACCAAGGGTTTCATTTTCATGTAGACAATGTTTTGCCTAAGCATGGAGGAGCGGCAATGTTTGCACAGTTCACCCAATTTCATCATCAAATGCGTGATCGGGAAACTCACATTCAACTGCAGAATGATTTGGTGAGCATATGTGGGCTCACGTTGGCAACCAATAGATGTATCTTGTTTAAAATGTATTTAAGATAGTTAACTTTTTATTTGGCTAGTAAACTATGATATATTTATTTGGCTTGTGAACTATGATATATTTTTGTTGTTGTGAAACTATATAAAATGTTTGTATTTTGTTTGAATTATGTTTGAAAAATCAAGGCAGACCGGCCGCCAGGGCAAAAATGGGTCAGCGGTGACAATTGCGGAGTCATGGTGAAGAAGGAGGGACCCTGCTACCATTGCGGAGTCATGAGTAAGCATATGCTTCTTCTTGAACAAATCTCTTTGATTTTGTTTCCCCCCTTTTTTCTCTGCATCTGGCTTCGAACCTCGCTTCTTGTTCGAGTATTTTGCATCTGGTTTCACCGAATTTCCTAAAATGCTTCATGTTAGGGTACAACTGAACTCAAGTTTACTAATGAAACCCGAAGCTTAATGCCGTTGGACTATTGAACTATTTAAACATGTCTTTTTCTAGTTGGTAGGCGAGGCGGGACTAAATCTTTGCCGAGAGCCACTCTTGGCAAAGTGTTGCAACTGTGACCGTGCCTAGTTGCCGCCGAATGTGCCACGTGCCAAAACTTTGCCGTGTGTGCCCAGATGGCCCTCGGTAAATAGTGCCTTTGCCTAGTATAGCCTGTTTGCCGAGCAATGCTGTCGGCATTATCATGTGTTTGCCTTTTTATTCCCTTTGCCGAGTGCGTCTCTCGACGTTACTTACTTTGCCGAGTGCCCGTGTTTTGGCTCTCGGCGAAGACGCCAACACCCGGCGTATACGAAAATTCCAGTAGTGAGAAACAAACGATCTCGTAGCCCGCTATGGCCGCTCCAATCCCATAAAATAGCCACCACACGACCTGAGTCTGGGTCCCTGCCTAGATCTTCACCATCGCATATCGTCCCCGCGTGCGCCGCCGCAACCCATCCCGCAGCGCCTCCACCATACTGGTCACCAGGGAAGCTCTGGAGCAGCGCCTTCGCCGTGCTGGCGGAGCTTTGTGGCACATGAGGAGCTCCGGGGTATGCGGTCCGGAGATGGTAACCATGGCCGCCGCCACTCTGGTGCTGCTAAGGTTGGACTTGGCCACCCTGCAGTGCGCCGCCATCGCTCCTTCTCTAGCCCGATGCGAGCGCCACCATGACCAGTGCCAAGGGTCTCGCGCACGCCTGGAGCCAAGTGCTTACGCACGACCGCTCGGCACGGCGGCACGGGGCTGCGGCGCTTGAGGAGGGAGCACGGGGCTGCGACGCTTGGGGCATGGCGGCGCGGGAGTGCAGGGCTACGGCTTGTACTACCGCTCGCCATCGTCCAGCATCTCGTGGTCTGGCTGCGGCGGGCGTGCTAGCTAGCCAGTCGTTGTGCGCCCGTGCGTGCTGGCTAGCTATCCAGCCAGCCACCGCTGTGTGTGAGCCGTTGCATGTGCAGACGTGTGCCAGCCGGTGCACAGCCACTCGCTCAGCCCCTCCCGCTCGTGGACGCTGCACGCGCCATGGTGGCGGTGTCCGCCTCTTGCTCCCTGCGAAGGCAGCTGCCGCATGTAGCTGTCCCGTTTCCCGAGTCCCTCGCCTCGCTGCGCCACCTCCCCTTCATTGGCCTCTCGGGGAACTGGCTCTTTGGCGCATTGCCTGCAGTATGGGGGTCCTAACCAACATAAATCAAAAGAGATGGGTCATTACTGGAGGAAGAAGGATAAGACAGAGAGCCGTGCAGAAACCTAACACACAACCAGATCTGCTGCACGCACGGGCATGAGTTTCCTTACGAGTGGACCACGGCTTCGGAGAGGGCAGAAAGGATCAGGGAGGTGGCGCTGCAAGATGGGGAAGGTGGGGGAGGACCGAAGGTGCAGTAAGCACATGAATTAATGGAGGATTACGGTGAGATCTAGAGAGTGTTGGATAGAGGGGAAGCAACTGAGAAGGGTGGGGAGAAAGGAAACAACTGCATCGGAGCCAGACACAATGCTGAAGCCCATCTTCATTTTAGTCACCATCAACTCCATGAATGACAACCAATCCATGAATACTTATGTCCTTAATTAAAAATTGTAGATTCCACTACCTTTTATCTTTTCTAATTCTTGCAAAGAAGTTCATGTTGATACATATAATATATAATTCAGACAAAGAATTGTTGTCAAAATAGCTCATGCGTACAGCTGATCTAGGGATATATGCATCGTTCTACGTGAAGTTTTTGCATCTTTAAATTTTTTTTTTCAGAAAGGAAGACGACAGAGCATTCCTGTGAGACTTTGTTCAGTTGAGCTTAAGTTTTCTTTTCATGTTGCACTGGGAGAAGCTCTTTTTCCGACTTCTGTTCTGTTGTCTCACGATAGGGGACCCGGTCAAAACATGTGCATGTCCTGGGTGACATTGTCAAGTACATGACTCTTCCTTCTATTAGATCATTGCAAAGACAGAGCAGCAGCAGGCCATAGACGAGCAGACCAAAGAGCACCAGAAGAGAAGGCAAGAAAAAAATCTGCATAGAGCAACATAAGGAAATAGATATCTAGGGCCCTAACCAAATCGGTGCGACCACCATTCCATATAAGAAAGCTTATCAGATTAATTGGCATGTCTCTAGTTTCTGCATCCTCGGTGTTTGAGTATGGGACTAATAAGTGTTCCCAATTTCTGTAATATTTGTAGTGTTCTGCATTCGCGCGCCATGCTAATTCGGCCATCTTGAGAGCACTTGGAGAACCAACTGATTTTACAAGTGAACACTTAAAAAAACAAGATGAACAATTTTAATATACACAATAAAAAATATTACGTAATATGACCACCATTAGAAATGAACGAGACCTGTTTAACATTTTTTTTCTAAAAATCTCCAATGTGTATGTGCACATTTGTTCACGCAGATTAAACAATTGTTTCCACAACCAATGAAAATGTTCGTGATATATTTAAAATGAGAATCAATTTAGAAAAGTATACTGACATTTTAAAAATGTTCTTACCATTCAACATTAAGTTGTCACAATTTTAAAAAGTGTTCCTTACATTAAAAAAAACATGTTCATCAAATGTTGAGAACATATAAAAAACACAGATTTATAGATGCATCATGATATTTTAAAATATGTTATCCATATAACAATAAGCTTTCACAATGTTTAAATTAGTCATGACAATTTTAAAAAGTGTTCATGAAATGTAAAGAACATTTCGCATGGTTTTGAAACAAATGTTAAGGACAGATATTGGATAGCACGATGCGGAGAGAGGAACTGAAGGGGAGTGTTCTAGCAAGTCGGGTACCTTCTGATAGATATCCGATAGATCAGGTTGAGTGGTCAGCCCTTACCAATGGCGGCTAACCCATTTCAGCACATGGTTCTTCCTTACGTCTTTCTGACACCGGACATTGAGCCATTCAGAAAGCTTATTCTGAGCTTAAATGGAGACATCAAAATACATTTCTAATAAACACATAACAGTGACGCATACCGTGTTTGTCACCATTATTTGAACCCCACTTTATTATTCTGAAAAGATTTCCTGACATGATCCTTACCAAATCGTTAAATTAAGGATCAATAAAAATACAAGTTGATGGGTGATCATCTTCAATTCCAACATCTTTGTTACTATCAGAACCGTTCGCTTCACGAACTCTCTTTACTTCGACTGTTTTACCTCTCATCTTATTCACCTTCTCAGCAAACTGGTCTTCACCTTCTTTTGCCTTAGGTATGGTCTTGGTTAGCTTGATGCGAGTAGGAGGTTACACTGCAGATGTTGCTGATAAAAAAAATTGCTTGTTTTTTCTTGCCCTAGAAGCAACAGGTTTTGCTCCAGGAATTGCACTTGCCTTACTTGATCGAGATGCCATCTCCTTCTTCATAACTAGTTTCCTCATCTTCTCATACAACACCCCTTTGGCTTCATCCAACAACACGGTACATTCTTATTCAACCATCTAAAGAGCAACCAGAGCACCAATTGATTTTTATATGACACGACGAACACTTTTAGAAAACATGTTGAATATTTTTTATATACACAATGAGCATTTTTAATATAATTGCACGCATATTGATTTTTTGAATGAAATCCTTATAGCGTCGACTGATAACAAAACTTTTGAATGATTTTATATGGGAAATAGTGGTTTGATTTATAGAATACAACTCTATTTCACAAATAAAATCAAAATAATAAGTATACAATGTTAGCAATTTGGTTTTGTTTAAAGTCGATACAAAAACTAAATTCAAAATAAACTTATAAAAACCTAATTAATTGGGTGGATAAATAATTCAACTCCCTTCAAAAACATCACAAATCAAAAAATGGAAGCAAGCAAATTTATTTTAATACAAACTCCGAATAGAGTACATAATGAGCTAAAAGCAAGGGAAGAAAATTCAGTTCAACTATATATACTTGCAATCACCGGCGATCCTAATATCTTTCTCCAAGAATTATCCACAAACTGATCATTTCTCCACGAATTTCACATAAATAAGAAAGCAGATTCTATTGAACAGAATACAAACAGTCTGGAGGTCCTTCCCAACATAAGGTATCAAAAGAGATGGGTCTCAACTAGAGGAAGAAGGATAAGGCAGAGAGCTGAATCCCTCCTCTTCGTTGTTGTAGGATGTAGATCGGTGGAAGGCGCTGCAACCGAGCCAATGGAGGGCCAGACTGGGTGAGGAATTGAAATATTACCTAAAATCATCAGCCGGTTGCAGATATACAATTTTTTTTCAGACACAGAATTCTGCCAACATAGTTAACTAATAGCTGCACATAATTCGAACACTGCCCTAGCATGAAATGCACATGGCGCCAAATCGCAGTTACAAGAGCTTATTATAAATAACCATGCCATGATCGCAAGACTGGAATTATATTATAACCACACAAAACTAAAAATATCGCCCTGCCTACAATACGATACAGAATACGCCAAACACACGATGTGCACATAGAAGGCCAAATTAAAATACAGGAACCGAACATAAATAGTTACAACCGCAATACGGTATAAACCATCAATATTCAGATTTAATTCTGTACTGAATCTGTTATACCACTATCTTCATATCATACGGTATAAACAATCAATATTCAGATTCAATTCTGTACAGAATCTACAACAATTAAAAGAAAGCATCACATATGGAGGCATTCTCTCTTTGGTGTTTAATATCTATATATCGACAATGTAAATATAATTGCAGAGTTTAAGAAGGATTCTTGCAGTCATACAATATAACTTTGACTACTAATACATAGAGAAATAGAAAATTATTCATGTAAAAAATTACCATGTTATACATTCAGGGTATTCTTCAATAACATTATTTAGTATGGACAAATTTGTGTACTTCAAAAATCTAAAATAAAAAATACATATATAGGGATTCTAGGCGCGCAATTGTGTGCTTCCACCCGCAGGTTATACCTTAAGCAAGGAATGAAAAATCAGGTTCAAGTATATATACTCGCAATCACTGGAGGTACTAATATTCTGTCCAAGAATTATCCTCAAACTAATCATACTTCAAGAACTTCACATAATTAAGCAAAACATATAATATTGAACAAAACACAAGAAGTCTGGGGGTCCTTACCAACATAAGGTATCAAAAGAGATGTGTATTTACTGGAGGAAGAAGGGTAAGAGATAGAGAGTTCGGTTCCTCCGCTTCGATGTTGTATGATATATCGATGGAAGGCACTGCAACCGAGCCAAAGGAAGGTCAGATTGATTCCTCCGCTTTGAAATGAAGTCATATAATATTCATGGAGGTAATCGACACAATGGAGAATGGAGGCATATCTTATGGTATTGCATCTGCGCGCATACACCCCAGATCTGTTGCAAACATGGATCTTTTCCTAGCTTACCAGTGAAAGCACGTGATGGAGAGAGGGGGTAGAAAGGGTGAGAAGGTGCACTGCAATTGCAAGGGGGGGGGGATGGAGGGTTGGCGGCACTGAAATCATGCGAATTATCACAGATCTGATCTGATCACGGGGCGGGGGAGAAGAAAACTGAGCAGCATGTTTCTCTGTCAGCCGTTTCCGCCAGTCAGTAGGTGTCACTTGGGTTCCTCGGTGCATGCAGGCCCATTGCTCCATGCGGTGCATTGCAGGGCAGCATGGAGGATCTCTTTTCTTGGATGCAGGGGCGCCTCGTCGAGCCTGAGAGGATGGAGAAGGGTTCTAGCTACCTGAAGCCAAGACAACGTGATGGAACCGACAACCACCGACCCCTAGAGGGAAGCAGCACCCACAATCTTCGCCGACGCTGGCGCGGAAACGATGAGCTTCTGCTCGGGCCCTCACACATGGCACAAACGGAAGCAAGGTTGCCAATCCAACCCGCGAAGTGAGGGGCTGCTGCCGCCACCGCAAGGCCTCCAGAGACATACTTGGAGCAACCACTAGCTATGTTACACCGACACTGGTATCACCCGCCATTCCACCCGTTGTTACCCACATTGCCAAGGGGAGACACCACCACTATTGCAACGCTGCTTACCACCAAGCATAACGAGTAGCATCACTGCCCAAGGCCACCGCCCCGGCATCCAAGAACAACCTGCCACTGCCGCCAGAAAGCCGGCACCTTGACATACCACACAAGGGGGGAACCGACGTGTGATAACACCAAGACGACCAGGATTGACTGATACAAATGTCGTTCCACACGCAGAGGACAACCGGCTACGGGTGCCAAATCCCATCTAGATCTAGTCACCGCCGCCAGAAAGCCGACACATCAGAGACCACAAAATGGGGGAACCGACGTGTGATAACACCAAGACGACTAGATCGACTCATACAAATGGCGTTCCACACGCAGAGGACAACCGACTACGGGCGCCAAATCCCATCTAGATCTAGTCACCGCCGCCAGAAAGGCGACACATCAGAGACCACAAAAGGGGGGAACCGACGTGTCATAACACCAAGACGACCACAATCGACTCATAAAATTAATTGGTGACAATTTGAAAAGTGTTCCTTACATTTTTGGAAAAGAAATATTCACCAAATGTTCATAACATATAAAAATTGTGCATAGATTTACAAAAGCTTCATGACATTTGAAAATACATTCTTACCATTTAATAATATTTTTTCACAATTTAAAAATTATTCATGAAAATTTTAAAAAGTGTTTACGAAATGCAAGAAAAAACATTTCGCACAGTTTTGGAAAAATGTCCATGAAGGATTGGATAAAGAGTACACTCAAAAATGCAGGTAGCCTAGAAATAGAACCAGATAGGAAATTACATATAATTGCATGCATATTGATTTTTTGAATGAAATCCTTGTATAGTCCAATGATAACAGAACTATTGAATGATTTTTATATGGGAAAAAGTGGTTTGATTTATAGAATACAACTCTATTTCACAAATAAAATCAAAATAATAAGTACATAATGTTAGTAATTTGGCTTTGTTTAAAGTCGATACAAAACCCTTAATTCGCTAAATTCAAAATAAACTTATAAAATCCTAATTAATTAGGTGGATAAATAATTCAACTCTCTTTAAAAACATAACAAATAAAAAAATGGAAGCAAGCAGATTTATTTTAATACAAACTCCAAATAGAGTCCATAAAGAGTTAAAAGCAAGGGAAGAAAAAATACCACAATGAAATATTTAACACTAAGAAACAAAACAATTTTTGTCACAACCTAGAAAGCGTGGCACGAATATCAAAGCAACAACAGATGGTGGATAAATGTACAGGATTTCCCATGCATTGTAGAATATCATTCACAGAGAAGCTCGCACAAACTTAACTTTGGTTCTCCACTGATAAAAAGTAGAGCTAGTTGCTAAAAAAGCATAGTCATCACAGCAAATTCATGTCCAAGCTACCCAATTACAACACAGAATGGCTAGCCCCATATGTACTAGTTCAATTACAACAAAATTCATGCTTAAGAGAAATAAAAGTTAGGAAAACATACAAGTTACAACATGCCAACAAATATTCAGTACAGATGGCAGGTATCAAGAAACTTAGAAGGCATCTAATGATCAGCATCAATCAATGTTTTCATCAGCATTGCCTTTCTCCACTGTTTCAGTTTTCCTTTGAAGTTGATCGGAGGTGGCAGCTCGGGGTAGCTCACAACCATCTTTGTCGGCACTAAATAGCTTCTTCCCCTTGTATCTCGTTACCCTCCTCCACTGCCTCTGTGATCTCCTCAAGGAGCTCTTTAGAAAGAGCAGCTAAGTCTATCTCATAGCAACCCATGGGCACATCTGGAGCTTCTTCCTCTGTCATCCTGTAAAAAGGAACCTGGTGTGAAAACCGAAGCATCTCTTCTTTCATAATCCTCTTGATGGCATACCCATCCGGGCAGCGTCGAAAAACCGTTCTGAATCCAACAACCTTGATCAATGCGGTGACAGAAATGTCGTGCTCAACATCATAATCATCCAGAACCTCAACCAGATCATAGACTTGCATCACATTATCAGGAGTATTTCCACTCCAATCAGGTGACCAGTTTCGGTACACGGGCCATATGTCGCCTTTCCTTGGATAAAATGCTGATTATCCCACGAGGACCTTTATCCCATGTAATCTGGTGAGAGAATGCGTTCAATGCACTGCAGGTTTCATACATGCCAATCCTGAAATCACCACGCGTCTTTCTTAAATCAGAAGAAACCCAATCGAAAGACCCAAATTCATTGCTCGTCCTTGCGCCGTGGAGAAAATTTATTCCGACCTTAAATGGTGATAAGGACAGACGTTTCGTAATGAGCACATAAGAGTGAGGCATGCCATCTTTGTCACCATACGAAGCCCAAACTTGACAACTCTGAACAGATTCCTCGGTACAATCGTTATCAAAATCAAGAAAATGAGGATCAGGAACAATATATGTGGATGGGTGATCCTCTTCTTTTTCAGCATCTGTGTTTGTACCCGAATCATTCTTGTTACTTCTATTCTCCCTCAGCTTCTTGGTTAAACCACTCTTTGCTTTTTTAATCAAAAGTTTTCTCATTTCATCCTTACGAAAGGACTTGCTTAGGCTGATGTTGGTAGGAGGTTGCAGTTTCCCATTGCACCCACCATTAACATGTTCAAACTCTGTGGCTCCAGTGTTGCTAGAAGCCAGAATAATTTCACCTGCCATACAAAGTGGACTCCACTGAAAATTTCTAGCACTCCTTCGATCTTGATTCTTAGTTTGTACTGCATGAACATTCTCAGTTTGCGGCATTGGTGCCTCGTTTGCTTGGAACGGCATATGGACGTTATGGTGCACTGCGGATGTTTCTAATCCTACATTCTGCTTCCTTTTCCTTGCCCTGGAAGTACAATGTTTGAAGATGGTAGTCATAGTTCCAAACTTCCTCTCCGCAGCCTCCTTTGCAACAAGGGCCGCATCCTTGCTGCACTCCATTTCACAGCACCTCAGCAAGTACAAACAGACACACCGAACGATGGATTAGGAAAAAGATATTTCACCTCAGAGGACTCCGATGTTATCCACCAATCAGCGCTGAGCACGTCACCATACAATAACCTTCAAAAGCCATAACCAAAAGGAAATAAATGTTACCTAAAATCATCAAAATATTGTAGTTATAGAAACTTTTTTTTACAAAGAGAACCCTGCACAGAATTAAAAACTGTCCTAGCACGCAATGCGCTAGGCGCCAAATCAAAGTTATAGCAGCTTATCATAAATAATCATGCGCCCCCATCATGACCAGAATTGTAACCATGGATAACTCAAAATATTGCTTTACTTCAAAGATGCAGACCACGCCAAAATATGAGTGATAAAAGGCCAATTAAAGATACTGGAACTTAACATACGTACATACAACCCTAGAATTACTGAATTTATTTCGACACAGTAAATGGCTGTTGGAACTCGCCCACAAAATCGATCACATCAAAGTAGACGAACACGCGCACACATAAACTTTTGCCAAAGGCACGTGTCGTGCCTTTCTTTTTCCTCTTTTTATTTTCTCCTTTTCTCACGTGATACAAAAGACTCACGGCCAAGTGCATATAATCCTAGTCGGACTCAACCTAGACTAGTACTCACGACATGACATGAAGTCCTACATGGACACCTACTCAACTCCTATCACGCGTCTACAACCAAGACACCAAGCCGGACTAACTAGTCTACTACTAGACAAGATTACTGCTAACAATCTCCCCTTAATCTTGACACTCCGTCTTCCGTGCTTCTCTGATCTTGACTTGTTGATGATCCGCTCCTTGTCGACTATCCGCTCGCACCACGACAAGTCAAATTGCCGGCTAGATTATTGTCAACATTCTCCCCTCCAATTTTGACTTGCCGAATTTATGGACCACCTCAAATATGCCTTGGACTACTCAGCCTCGCCAGTAACTTGTGGAAAACCCCACCCGGTAGACTTCACCATCCACCCTAGCAAGATACATGCCGACTCCTTGTGGATCACAGAACCCTGTGCACTACACCATGCACTCCAGCCTCATGTAGAGACATGGCCTCTTTGAAGAGACTCACCTTCAATGGTTTACCACCCCACATACTTGAACTTGATCCTCTCGTTGAGACACAAAGATGACCTGAGCACGATTCATCTTCAACGCCTCCTCACAGAGACGAGCACTTGGACATGACGACGCTGACACAACGATGATGACCAACCGACCGAGACGTGTTGATTCGCACGACTCCTTGACTCATCAAACTCACGTGGACGATGATCTTGACGACTTTCCGGCACCGCACCATGGACCATTGCTCCTGCCAATGATCGTCTTCCACCGCCTTCCCGACAACAGCAAGCCGTCTCCCTCCATGTCGCTCTGCCGAACGACGATCGCATGATACTCCTGATCGGTGCACCACCCAACGACAACATCGCCCGCCCCGAGGCGCTAGTTGGGTTGCCACCCTGGGCAAGTGCAACTTCAAATCGACCTAGCTCTGATACCACTTGTTGGAACTCGCCCACAGGATCGATCACATCAAAGTAGACGAACACACGCACACAAAAACTTTTGCCAAAGGCACGTGTCGTGCCTTTCTTTTTTCTCTTTTTATTTTCTCCTTTTCTCACGTGATACAAAAGACTCACGTCCAAGTGCATATAATCCTAGTCGGACTCAACCTAGACTAGTACTCACGACATGACATGAAGTCCTACATGGACACCTACTCAACTCCTATTACGCGTCTACAACCAGGACATCAAGCTGGACTAACTAGTCTACTACTAGACAAGATTAATGCTAACAATCTCCCCTTAATCTTGACACTCCGTCTTCCGTGCTTCTCTGATCTTGACTTGTTGATGATCCGCTCCTCGTCGACTCATCTGCTCGCATCACGACAAGTCAAATTGTCGGCTAGATTGTTGCCAATAACGGCCACTACCTTTGGAAGCAATAGGTGGCGCGCGGAAATATGAAACATACAGTAACATCTGCAGATACATAAATTTATTATAAATAACCATCCTGAGGGAGTCCTGAATTAGGGGGTGTTCGGGTAGCCAGACTATACCTTCAGCCGGACTCCAGGACTATGAAGATACAAGATTGAAGACTACGTTCCTTGGCATGGAAGGCAAGCTTGGCGATGCGGATATTCAAGATCTCTTACCATTGTAACCGACTCTATGTAACCCTGACCCTATCCGGTGTCTATATAAACCGGAGGGTTTTAGTCCGTAGGACAACTTCAGCAACTCCATAGAATACAATCATACCATAGGCTAGCTTCTAGGGTTTAGCGTCCTTGATCTCGTGGTAGATCTACTCTTGTACTACCCATATCATCAACATTAATCAAGCAGGACGTAGGGTTTTACCTCCATCAAGAGGGCCCGAACCTGGGTAAAACATCGTGTTCCCTGCCTCCTATTACCATCCGGCCTAGACGCACAGTTCGGGACCCCCTACCCGAGATCCGCCGGTTTTGACACCGACATTGGTGCTTTCATTGAGAGTTCATCTGTGTCGTCGCCTTTAGGCCCGATGGCTCCTTCGATCATCAACAACGATGCGGTCCAGGGTGAGACTTTTCTCCCCGGACAGATCTTCGTCTTCGGCGGCTTCGCTCTGCGGGCCAATCCTTTTGGCCACTTGGAGCAGATCGAAGGCTACGCCCCTGGCCACCAAGTCAGGTTTGGAAGCTTAAACTACACGGCTGACATCCGCGGAGACTTGATCTTCGACGGGTTCGAGCCACGGCCAAGCGCGCCGCACTATCTCGAGGGGCATGATCTGTCTCTGCCTCCGAACAGTGTCCTGGAGGCCGCTCACGCTTTGGTTCCGACCTCTAACTCGGAGCCTATTGCGGCAATCGAGGACGAGCGGTCAGACGCCACCTCAGCGGCTGCGATCTCAAAGGCCATCGAGCCAAATGCTAGCCCTGCACTCTGCACGACCCGTGACTCCGAGGATCCGGATTCCTCCCCGGACTCCGAACCCCCCGCGCCCCTGCCGCAGACATCCTTCAGCACTCGCCTTTCGACGTCATCCTGAATTCTCTTAAGTCTCTCTCTTTATCAGGAGAGCCCTGGCCGGATTACGGTCAGTGAGGATGGGATACGGATGATGAAGAAATTCAAAGCCCACCCACCACCCACTTGGTAGCCACTGTCGACAATTTAAACGACGTGCTCAACTTCGACTCCGGAGACATCGACAGCATGAATGACGATGCAGGAGATATCGACGAACCAACGCCCATAGGGCATTGGACAGCCACCTCATCTCACGATGTGTACATGGTGGATACCCCTAAAGGAAGCGACAACGAGGAAAAAGGGGAAGGAACGGGAGATAGACCCCCCAAAAGCAATCAAAGCGTCGGCGTAAACGCCGACCCAAGCCCCGCCTCGATAAAAACCCAGCCATAGAGCAGGACGAGTAGGCCTTAGAGCAACCGTCCGAACATGGCAACGCGGATGGAGAAACCGAACATCCCTCCTCCGACAAAAACGGCATTCCGGACGACCTCACGCAGCAGAAGAATCTCCACGAGAGGCTCGTTGCAACTGCACGCAGCCTGAAAAAGCAGAAGCGGAAGCTAAAAATAGCGGAAGATGCACTCCGGATTAGATGGAGCAAAGTAATCAATACCACAGATAAATACGGCGACAGTCGCCGCACTAAAAGCTATCCGAAAAGAAAGCTACTGCCTGAATTCGACGAAGAGGCCCTAGAGCCCTCGTATTCAAAAAATGAGAAAGCCACACGGTCGGATGGACGACCCCATAAAGCGGCAAGCGGCGCCGCATTTAAATCAGCATGCGACCCACTTAAGGATTCGCACCATGGCCCAGTCAGGTCCATTTATGGGCCAAGAAAGCAAGCTCTCGCAAGCAATGCAATAAAGCCATCATCAGAATCCGGCACATGCACCCAAATATAGGGGCGCCGCACACCCTCTATGCTTCACCGATGAGGTCCTGGACTATGAATTTCCAGAGGGATTCAAACCCGTAAATATAGAGGCATATGATGGAACAAGAGACCCTAGAGTCTGGATCGAGGATTATATCCTCCACATACACATGGCTAGAGGAGATGATCTCCACGCCATAAAATATTTACCCCTTAACCTTAAAGGGCCAGCCCGGCATTGACTCAAAAGCCTTCCTGAAAACACAATTGGAAGTTGGGAAGAGCTCGAGGATGCTTTCTGAGCAAATTTTCAAGGGACCTATGTCCGCCCTCCGGATGCAGACGATCTTAGTCATATAACTCAACAACCCGGAGAATCAGCTCGACAGTTCTGGAATAGATTCCTCACTAAAAAGAATCAGTTAGTCGATTGTCCGGACGCCGAAGCCTTAGCAGCTTTCAGGCATAACGTCCGAGACAAATGGCTCGCCAGACACCACGGCCAAGAAAAGCCAAGAACAATGGCTGCACTAACATACCTCATGACCCGCTTTTGTGCAGGGGAGGACAGCTGGTTGGCAAGGTGCAGCCCCAGCGACCCAAGTACATCCGAAACTAGGGATGGAAACGGAAAACCGCGACGCAACAAGGACCGTCGTTGAACTAAGGATAAAAGTCCGAAGAGCACGGCAGTCAATGCCGGATTCAAAGGCTCACGACAAAATGAGGCAAAATCGCCCCCCAGGATAACAGGGACGATCCATCCAACCTAAACAAAATCTTGGACAGGATATGTCAGATACACAGTACTCCAGGGAAACCTGCTAACCATACCCACAGAGACTGTTGGGTTTTCAAACAATCCGGCAGACTCAATGCCGAACACAAGGGGCTCGACACACCAAGCGAAGACGAGGACGAACCCCAAAAGCAGAGCACCAGGAAACAAAAGAACTTCCCACAAGAAGTAAAAACTGTGAACTTACTTCACATAACAAAACGTTCGGCGCCCGTAAAGGTACGCACCACACGGCCCATCCCCAAAGGGTCCTACCACTGGTTGTCAAAACCGATCATCTTCGATCAGCTAGATTATTCTAGAAATGTCAAGAATGCAGACTGGACTGCCTTGATACTTGATCCAATAATTGGCGGACTCCAGTTTTCAAATGTCCTTATGGACGGCGGTAGTGGACTAAACCTGATATATCAAGATACAATCCAGCACATGGGGATAAACCCAGCAAGAATCCGCCACAGCAAAACCTCCTTTCACGGGGTAATACCTAGTCCGGACACCCATTGTGTGGGTTTTCTCCGGCTCGAAGTTATATTCGGCTCTGCCGATAACTTCCGTCACGAAAAGCTAACCTTCCATATCGTCCCGTTCTCAAGTCGCAATCAAGCACTACTGGGACGCGAAGCTTTCGCTCGCTTTAACGCAATACCGCATTATGCATCTCTTACGCTTAAGATGCCCGGTCCACGAGGCATAATCTCTTTGAAGGGAAAGCACTAAAGTGCGCCTCCCCAAGCGGAGGACTGTGCGGCCGCTTTGACAGCCCCACAGCAAAATGGCCTCACCGGCCAAAAAACTTCTAAATAGGTCATTCAAGACCACGAACGCGGATAGACGACTTCGGTGCAAAATCATCATTGATGCAGGCTTAGTGGCCATATACCCCCGCACTAGGGGCTCCACGCATATACAATAAGAGACAATAAAGCTCAATCTTATATTTTTTACTCTATACTTTGTTTATTTTAAACTTTTTCGGCACGACCCGTTTTCAACTCAGTTCCTCTCTTCTACAGATGAACGTCGTGCGGCGCCCGTCCAGGATACGGCACAACGGAGACACAGGCGCAGACGTGCAGTAGGGACCCGTCCTAAAGGATTCTTTTTAGATTAAGACCCTGCGTAAACCTTTTTTACTGTCTCTTGTTGCTATACATCCCCTGGTTTTTTCTGATATAACCAAGGAGGAGGCTGGCGTCTTGGCATGTGGCCACATCAGAATTTTTGCTCGTACCTGGACACTAGGGGCTTTTTTAATAAAGAGTGTTGTTTCGCCCGCACTCATAAAAACCGAATACCTTAGGGAGTGTTCGGCGTCGCGAGTTTTGGCATTATATGCATCAGCTCCGAATCATGTCTTTGGTCAAATGTTGGGTTGCCCGGCTCCTGAGTTCGGCTAGCTTACGTTCCGCTCTATCGGCTAAGGTAGCACCAGGAGAACTACTGTGATTGTGCCCCGGTTCGGCCGGGCGAGCACCTCAGTAGAGAAAGCCGAAAACTGACTGTCATCATGTAGCGTGAGACTGGTCAGCCACTCGATGACCTATCGGAATCTATTGGATTCCTCCGCTTTAACGAAGGGCCGCTTCCCGGTCAGGCACATACGCGCCCCGAACTCGGATGAGCGCAGTCGCCACAAAGGAGCTACCTAAATAGTCTCACTGTCAAGCTCCTATGGCTAAGTGAAAGTGTTAAAGCATTATAGTCCGGTTGCCTGGCCCGCTGCGCTATCACCTCCTTTGTAGGACCAAGACATTGGGTTAAGTGTGAAAATGCGTCTTCTGCGAGCACCCCCGCACTATGTGCGTGGGGGCTGAAGCCAATGACTGCCATCTTTCAAATTATATATATATATATATATATATATATATATATATATATATATATATATATATATATATATATTGAAACGGCTGCACAGGAGGTGTTCCCAATACTTGAAGGCACAAGTATAAAAAGGCACAATTTATTAAAATATTACTTTATAATTACATATGCCATCATAACATAGCATCTTTCGAGCACTACGCCTCTATTACACGAGCGCCTTCACGGACTTCCTGAAAATAGTGCTCGGAGGGTACTCGGCTTTTGTCCGAATCTCGGGACGCAACAACGGTGGTCTCCATCTCCGCCCAGTATATTTTAACACGGGCAAGAGCCATCCTTGCGCCCTCTATGCATGCTGACCTCTTCATTGCATTTATACGCGGCACCGCGTCAAGGAATTGCTGCACCAAGCCGAAATAGCTCTTCGGCTCTGATCTCCCCGGACACAGATAACCCATGACGTACTTCATGGCGAGTCCGGACAACCTATTTAGTTTGGCCCATTGAGCCAAACGATCGTCCACTGCCAGTGGACGCTCTGGATTGTGAAACTGCGACCAGAAAAGCTTTTCCACTTCACGATCCTTCTGATCTCGAAAGTGTTCGGTCGCATCAGCACCACTCGCTGCCAAGTCCAGATAGGCATCCTCCACACTCCACATTTGGTCCAACGGAGCAAACTTCGGATCGCAAAATTTCCTTCGCGGCATAAAGGGCTTTCCAGCCGCAATCTGTTCGGCCTGACGCAGCTCCTCCTTCGCAGCTCTCATCGCAGAGCGCGCGTCATTGACATTGGCAGCGGCCTTCTCTAAGTCCGTCTGTTTCGCCTGGTCTTCTTTTTCAAGAAGTCTGCAACAGTCTGTAGCGCTTTTTAACTTTTCGGCCATCTCGGCCATCTCTTCCTTGCTTCGGCAATGAGCATCCTGTTCGGCTCTCAGCTCTTCAAGGGCTTTCTTGGCGGCGGCATCACTTTCGCTGGCTTGTTCTTTAGCTCGGGCAAGTTCTGCCCTAAGACTCTCCACGGCGGCCGCACCATCTGCGTCAAGCACACACATCGTAAGACACAGGCATAAAACTGTTCTTACCCGATGTCGCCCAAGGAATTACATACCTTGAGCCTCATCCAGCCGCTTATTAACAAGCGTGATGTCGGCATCTGCCACGTCCAGTTGCCGCTTTAGTTCGGCAAAATCGTCAGTTTGGCTCGATTCCGGACACCCTGCCGCCTACATTCAAAGGCGACATCTTAGACCTGGGATTATGATCCTCCGTGTGCCGTCATTTCTTGACGACGCGCAGAGTCTCAGGGGCTACTATCTATATAGGGCGCATCTTATTCACGCGCAACTGACAAAAGTATACATTATCTAATGTACCTCGAAACCCGTCAATAAGCTTTTGACGGCCTCATGCAATCCGCTCTCTGGGGATGAAATCCTGCCAATCACCGTGCCCATCAGTGCACGGTGCTCCTCTGAGATACAAGATCGCCCCAGCAGAATCTTCAGCTCCTCCGACCGAGCACCAGACGGTGTCGGGCTCGTCCCATGACCTCTTTCGAAGGCCGGACGCGGAGAACCTCGGGGGGGCGCATATCTACCTTCCGCCCCTGACGGATCTGGAGAAACCCTCCGCGATGACACCTCAGGGTCGCCCACCTCGCTAGGCGGCACGGCAGGGGGAGGCGTCCCGCTCTCCATCATCTCCGGAAGAAGATCCCCCGAAGACGAGCTCTGCTGAGAAGGGCTGAGGTCTGAGCTACAAGGTAAAAGTTTGGTTAATCTTCTCAGACATAAATCAAGGATTTCCCTCATTCCTCAAAAGGAAAATCTTTCTCTACTTACGGCTCGCTGGAGGGCTAATCCCCTTGAGGGCGTAGTCCGGCCGAGGAACTCCCCGGCGTCGGACCCTCTGACAAGGATTTTCTCCCCCGCTTCCCGGCCATGGTTTCCGGGTCGTCAGAGGCGTCTCTCTTCTTCCCCTTAGGAGAGGAATCGTCGGTTCCTCCCTTCGGAGCAGCCTCCTTCGAGGAGGCCACAGCTTCCTTGTCCTCCCCCTCCGAAGGCATTATCTCCAGCATCCTGACTAGCACAGGATCCGGCCTGGTTTCAGGAAGGGGAGCCGGACACCTGCTTTGCCTTCGCTATCCACTCCTGTTTAAAAGGACGGCTCTTTAAGGGGCAAGTTTATGACAACTATATGGATAGAAGGTCCGGGCACAAGGTTGCTTACTTGAGTATCCAGGCGATTGCGGCTTAGGCCTGCGTCCTCGGACGAATCCAGACACATCTCCTGTGATCCGAAGAACAGTTTATACATCTCCGCGGGCGTTGCGCCCATGAAGTTCTGGAGAGCTCGCGGTCCCTCTGGATTAAATTCCCACAGGCGAAGGGGGCTACGTTTGCCGGGCAATATTCAGCGAATCAGCATGACCTGCGTCACCTTGACCAGGCTGAGGTCTCCTTCCAAGAGATCTTTAATGCGGCCCTGTAGCAAGGGCACGTCTTTGGGCAAACCCCAATCCAACCCTCTGTTGACCCATGACGCCATACGTGGTGGGGGACCCGAGCGAAAGGCAGGAGGCGCCACCCATTTGGTGCTCCGGGGAGCGGTGATATAAAACCACTCTCGTTGCCACAAGCCTAGCTCCTCTTGAAAAGAGCCCTCGGGCCATGGAGCATCAGCATTTTTGCTTATAACAGCGCCTCCGCACTCTGCGTGCCGTCCCTCGATCATCTTCGGTTCCACTTCGAAGGTCTTGAGCCATAGTCCGAAGTGAGGGTTAACATGGAGGAACGCTTCGCACACAACGATAAACGAGGAGATATGGAGGATGGACTCCGGAGCTAAGTCGTGGAATTCCAACCCGTAATAAAATAGCAGTCCCCTCACAAAGGATCCATTGGGAAGCCCAACCCCCGAAGGAAGTGAGACATGAACACCACGCTCTCACCAGGCTGGGGACTGGGGATGACCTGCCCTTGAGCAGGCAACCTACGCCAAATTTCGCCGGTCAGGAACTTAGCCTCTCTCAACTTTAGCACGTCCTCCTCCATGACGGAGGAGGGCATCCATCGGCCTTGAAGGTCGGAACCGGACATTGTCGAAGGTTCGAGGCGCCCGGAATCTGGAGCCTAGGGTGTTGGAACTCGAGGCGACGGGCGAACTTGTTGGAGAAAAGAGAAGGCCCTGGTCTCTTTATAAGAGGCTGAATACCAGGAGCCCTCCCCGTAACCGTTTGGGACTCGCCTTTAATCGAGAAAATATGCTAACGGACACGATTGGGTTACCCACGTCCGTATTGATGAGAATCCCGTAAAAGGGGGGTACACGATCTCTGCTTTGACAGGACGTGCCAAGGAAACCGCCTCGCAAAACACGCTGAGGTGAAAAAGTAAAAACGATTCGAGTAAAGGACTTGGCCGTAGTGTGATGGCGCACTGTGGAATACGTCAGCAGATTTGATTTGTGTTAACATTATTCTCTCTATGGCAATATGTGGAAGCTTATTTTGCAGAGCCAGACACTACTCTTGGTGTTTATGATCTTCTATGAAGGACTTGGAGGAGGAACCCGTCTTGCAATGCCGAAGACAATTTGCGTGCCGGACTCGTCGTAATTGAAGCCTGGTTCAGGGGCTACTGAGGGAGTCCTGGATTAGGGGGTGTTCGGGTAGCCGGACTATACCTTCAGCCAGACTCCAGGACTATGAAGATACAACATTGAAGACTACGTCTTGTGTCCGGATGGGACTTTCCTTGGCGTGGAACGCAAGCTTGGCGATGCGGATATTCAAGATCTCTTACCATTGTAACCGACTCTATGTAACCCTAACCCTATCCGGTGTCTATGTAAACCGGAGGGTTTTAGTCCGTAGGACAACTTCATCAACTCCATAGACTACAATCATACCATAGGCTAGCTTCTAGGGTTTAACCTCCTTGATCTCGTGGTAGATCTACTCTTGTACTACCCATATTATCAATATTAATCAAGCAGGACGTAGGGTTTTACCTCCATCAAGAGGGCCCGAACCTGGGTAAAACATCGTGTTCCCTGCCTCCTCTTACCATCCAGCCTAGACACACAGTTCGGGACCCCCTACCCGAGATCCACCGGTTTTGACACCGACACATCCCGACATCACCGGCATTATTAACTACTCAAACATGGCCCTAGCCTGGGATGGATGGGGTTCGAAAATGGGAAGAATAAATGAGAAGTTGGGCGAACAAATCAGTGAGGTTGGTGAACAAACAAGCCCTCTCAGTCGTACCCCATTCCACATGATTTTGACCATCTCTATCATAGCAATTTGTGTATTGTAAAATTTTCCTTACTCATGCATTGGCTGGTTAGGTGTTTAATTCGGACAAATTAAGGTGCTTATTAGAAGATCACGTGTATACATATCACCCTTATGCAACTGAGGTACATTGATTTAAAGCTTTTTTCAACATTTTGAATATTGACAAATTTCTTTTACTTCTTCAGTTTGATAAACAATTATCAGAATTGATTTCAGAGTAGCACCGATCTCCTCCAGTGGTTGTAAGGCGCAGAGATGGAGGATGGTTTTTATGGTTTGTGACAGCTCCTGGAAGTGATGGAGGACAAGATGATGTTAGCAACCCAGATGGAGAGCTTTGCAAGGTGTAGGAGCTAAGAAAGGTGAAGACTGACAAGGTGTATGTGCCACTGCTACTGTTTGGTGTATTCTGTAGCTTGTGTAGTTGTGAACTAGTGAAGCTATCTATACATGTGATCTTATTCAGCTGACTATAAGGTCCTGGTGCTATCTATAAATGGGAAGCATCATTCAACCTGTTTTCAACACGTGAACCCAGAGCAATCTGTAGTCTATATTAATCAATTTTGATAGTAGTGTATTTCCATGATCTGCTGCAAATAATAGGAGAATGATCTGATTTATAAATAATAGGATAATACTATCGACTCCAAAATTATCAAACATGGTAAATTGGGACAACACAACTGGACCTGCGTGTCAGAATGCTCACAAAATATTAAAATGGGTAAATTGTGGCAACACTTTTGCTGAATTGGATAAAACGGATGAAAACCCACTAAATGAGATAATTACTGTCAAAGATGTAAAAAGAGGGGTAAAAACCGCAATTTACTCGAAGAAAAATCAAGTTCAAATAAAGCAGAACGGGCGTCTTCACTTTATTTTGATGATTGATGGCGCAATGGGATCTTGCTTACCAGTGGAGAGCATGGCAGGCTTGGAGGGAAGGGGCAGAAAGGGTGAGCGCTGCAATTGCAAGCGGGCCGGGGAAGAGAGGAGGGGAGCGTCGGCGGCCGTCGCTCGATCGCTGCAAGCACGCGAATCAATATGGAGGAGGAGCGAGATCTGATCCAGGGAGTATTGGATTTCGATCGCTGAAACAGCGGGGATGGATCCATCAGCAAGGCTTACTTCCGTTTCCATTTCCGCCAGTCAGCGGGTGTCGCTTGGGTTCCTCGGCTGCATGCAGGCCCACTGGTTCACGCGGTGCATTGCAGGGCAGCATGGAGGATCTCTTGTCTTGGATGCGCCTAGCCTATTATATTAGCGACCAAGTGAGCCACAAAGTCAAACCGCTGTCATGGCAGGGATTCCAGCCATGGGTACCAATGGGCATGAAGACCGCGTCATCATCAGGCCAGTGAGGATAGTCCATGATAAACAGGAGATATGTGGGTCCGTCCGGAGCAGGTCAATGCCAGGCGGGGCGACGGCTCCCCCAAGAGGGTGATGGCACGAAGCGGTGCCTCGTCGACCTTGAGAGGATGAACAGGGGTTTTTACCCCGAAGCGAAGGCAGCGTGATGGAGCCGTCAAGCACCGCCCCAGACCCAGCGCTGAAGCCCATCTTCATTTTGGTCACCATGAACTCCTGTAATGAGAACCAATCCATGAATACTTATGTCCTTAATTATAAATTGTAGATTCTACTACCTTTTATCTTTTCTAATTCTTGCAAGGAAGTTCATGTTGATACATCTAATATATAATTCAGACAAAGAATGGTTGTCAAAATAGCTCATGCGTACATCAGATCTAGGGATATATGAATCCTTGTATGTGAAGTTTCTGCATCTTTATTTTTATGAGAAAGGAAGAAGGCAGAGCATTCATGTGAGACGTTGTTCACTAGAGCTTAAGTTTTCTTTTCATGTTGCACTGGGAGAAGCTCTTTTTCTTCTTTCTGTTCTGTTATCTCACGATAGGGATCCCGGTCAAAACATGCCCAAGGCCTGGGTGACATTTCTCAAGTACATGAGTCTTCCTTCTATTAGATCATTGCAAAGACAGTGCAGCAGCAGGCCATAGACGAGCAGACCAAAGAGCAGCAGAAGAGAGGGCAAGAAAAAATTTGTGCATAGAGCAACATAAGCAAATAGATATCTAGGACCCTAACCAAGTCGGTGCGACCACTAGTCGATATACGACAGCTTATCAGATTAATTGGCATGTGTCCACTTTCTGCATCTTCACTCATTCAGTATGTGACTAAGTGTTCACAATTTTGGTAAAATTTGTCGTGTTCTGCAATCGCGCACCATGCTAGTTCGACCATCTTGAGAGCACTTGGAGAACCAACTGATTTTACAAGTGAACACTTGACAAAAAATATGATTAGCATTTTTAATATAGACAATAAAAATTTAAGTAATATGACCACATTTAGCAATGAACGAGAATTGTTTAGCATTTTTTTGCTAAAAATCTCCAATGTGTATCTGCACACTTGTTCACGCAGATTAAACAATGGTTTCCACAACCAATGAAATTTTGCATAATATATTTAAAATGTGAATCAATTTAGAAAAATTTACTGACATTAAAAAAAGTTCTTACCATTCAACAATAAGTGGTCACAATTTTAAAAAGTGTTCCTTACATTTTTGATCAAAAAAGTGTTCATCAAATGTTGAGAACATAAAACACAGATTTATAAAAGCATCATGATATTTTAAAATATATTATCCATTTAACAATAAGTTTTCACAATGTAAAAATTAGTCATGACAATTTTAAAAAGTGTTCATGAAATGTAAAGAACATTTCGCACGGTTTTGAAAAAAATGCCCAGGAAGCATTGGATAGCGCGATGCAGAGGGAGGAACTGAAGGGGTGTTCTATCAAGTCAGGTACCTTCTGATAGATCTCCGATGGATCAGGTTGAGTGGTCAGCCCTTACCAATGGCTGCTAACACATTTCAGCACATGGTTCTTCCTTACGGCTTTCTGAAACTAGACATTGAGCCATTCAAGGAGCTTATTCTGAGCTTAAATGGAGACATCAAAATCAGTAAATTAAATGGAGACCTTGGCAGCTAATCCATTTTAGCAGTGTTCGTCACCATTATTTGAAGCGCACTTGATTATTCTGAAAAAAATTCGTGACATGATCGTTATCAAAATCATTAATTCAAGGATCAATAAAAATACAAGTTGAAGGGTGATCATCTTCATTTCTAACAAGTTTGTTACTACCAGAACTGTTTGCTTCACGGACGCTCTTTACTTCGGCTGTTTTACTTCTCATCTTCTTCACCTTCTCAGCAAACCGGTCTTCGCCTTTTCAACCAAAAATTTCAGCATTTTTTCCTTAGGTATGGTCTTGATTAGGTTGATGTGAGTAGGAGGTTACACTGTTGATGTTGTTGATAAAAAATTGCTTGTTTTTTCTTGCCCTGGAAGCAGCAGGTTTTGCACCAGGTGTTGCACTTGCCTTACTTGATCTAGATGTCATCTCCAGCTTTATAACTAATTTCTGCATCTGGTCATACAATACACCTTTGGCTTCATCCAACAACACGGTCCGTGCTTATTCAACCATCTAAAGAGCAACCGAAGCACCAATTGATTTTTTTATTACACGACGAACACTTTTAGAAAACATGATGAATATTTTTTATATACACAACGAACATTTTTAATATGATATGACCAATTTTAGAAATATAAGACACAATATTTAGAAACTTTTACAAAAATTGTCAAATGTCTATCTGTACATTTGTTCACTTAGTTTAAATAAGTGTTTCCACCTCTAATGAAAATGTTCATGATTTTTATTTTTTTAATTAAACTACAAAAGATATCATGATTAAAACATGATCAAACCATTCAATAATAAATTGTTACAATTTTCAAAAGTGTTCCTTATATATTTGAAAGAAGGTTCATCAAATGTTGAAAACATATAAAAATGTTCATACATTTATAAAAGCTTAGTGACATTTTCAAAGGTGTTCTTACCATTTACTGATAACTTTTTCACAATTTAAAATTATTCATGACAATTTTAAAAAGTGTTCATGAAATGTAACAAACATTTCAAACTATTTTAGAAAAATTGTTCATGAAGTATTGGATAGCATGATGCAGCTGGTGGGGGGTGACTGAAGGGGAGCATTCCAGTAAGCCAGGTTCCTTCTGATAGAATTTCGATAGATCAGATTGAAAAGTCGACTTCATTACTCAACCTTTTGAGCCATTTAGAAGTCTTATTCTGTGGTTAAATGGAGGCATGGAAAAACATTTCTTTGTAAACACATAATAGTGATGCATTATCTACACATATCTTCATACAGTTTGTACAAGTGTTTCCATATCTAATGAAAATATTGATGATATTCCTTACATTTAAAAAAAACTTCATCAAGCTTCGTGACATTTTAAAAGTGTTCCTTACATTTAAAAAAATGCTCATAGATTTATACAAGCTTCGTGACATTTTAAAAGACATTCTTACCATTTAACAATAAATTGTCACAATTTTTTAATTATTCATGACAATTTATATTTTTTTAATGAAATGTAAAAAAAATCCCGTAGTTTTTAAAAAAATGTTCATGAGAGATGTGATGGCATGATACGATGAGAGAAACTGATGAGGAGCCAGGTTTCTTCTGATAGATCCCCGATGGATCAGCTTGAGTAGCGAAACTTTATAATGGCTACGGACCCATGTCAGCACTTGTTCCTTCCTCACATCTTTCTTTGACCATATTAAACCCTATCGAAAAACCCACTTTCCCTGCTTGACCTGGAGCCATTCAAAAATATTATTCTGAGCTTAAATTGAGACGCGAAAATACATTTCTTAGTAAACACATAATAGTGATGCATACCGTGCTTGTCGCCATTTGAAGCCTAAACTCGAGTACTCGAAAAAGGATTATCGATATGATATTTATCAAAATCATTAAATTAAGGTCAATAACAATATAAGTTGATGGGTGATCATCTTCATTTTCAACATCTTTGTTACTACTAGAACCATTCACTTCATGAACGCTCTTTACTTTGACTTATTTACTTCTCTTCTTCTTTAGCTTCTCATTCAAACCGCGCTTAGCCTTCTGAATCAAAAAAATTCAGCATTTGAGCATGAGGAATTGTCTTTGTTAGGTTGATGCGAGTAGGAGGTTGCACCGCAGGTGTTTCTAATCAGCCATTATGCTTGTTTTTCCTTGCCCTGGAAGCACCACGTTAGGCACCAGCAGTTGCACTTACCTTGCTTGATCCAGATGACATCTTCTGCTTTGTAACTAATTTCCTCATCAGGTCATACAACACCCAAATGCTTTTATCCAACAACATTGTCCATGCTTATTCGATGATGTGGAAAGCACATGTGGCACCAACAGATTTTTATATTACACGATGAACACTTTTTAAAAGCATGATGATCATTTTTATATGCATAATGAACATTTTTTATTATAATATGACCACTTTTAGTAATGTACCAAAAACTACTTAGACTTTTTAGTAAAAATGTCCAATGTGCATCTGCACATTTGTTCATGATGTATTCCACAACTAATGAAATTATTCATGATGTATTAAAACAAGTGAATTCATTTAGAAAAAAATCATGACATTTAAAAAATGTCCTTACTAGTGAACAATAAATGGTCACAATTATAAAAAAAGTTACTTGCATTTTCTACAAAATGTTCCATTATCTACAGGCCCACTGGTCCTGCCTGCCAGGTGATATCAGTTGTAAAATGCTAAACATGTTGCCATCTGCCATACATGATGTCCAACAGTTATCTGCTACAATGCCTACCCAGCATGCCGGCCTGCAGAGGCTGGACGATGATGCCCTACATTCCTTAGATCTGCCCCACTTAGATGCACCTCCTGTAACAAAGACAACCATCCTCCAACTGGAGCACCAAGAAGTTGTGCGAGATGATGATTGCTTGTGTGATCATGCACAATATGAGCGTAGAGGATGAGCACCCGAAATGTACCTATGACCAAGAGTTTCATTTTCAAGGTGACAATGTTTTGCCTGAGCATGGAGGAGCGGCAATGTTTGCATAGTTCACCCAATTTCATCATCAAATGTGTGATTGGAAAACTCACATTCAGCTGCAAAATGATTTGGTTGAGCATATGTGGGCTCACGTTGGCAACCAATAGATGTATCTTGTTTAAAATGTATTTAAGATAGTTAACTTTTTATTTGTCTAGTAAACTATGATATATTTATTTGGCTTCCGAACTTTGACATATTTATTTTGTTTTGAAACTATGTAAAATGTTTGTGATCCGGAGAGTGTTGGATAGAGGGGAAGGAACTGAGAAGGTGGGGAAGAAAGGAAACAACTACATCGGGGCCAGACCTAGCGCTGAAGCCCATCTTCATTTTAGTCACCATGAACTCCACGAATGACAACCAATCCATGAATACTTATGTCCTTAATTATAAATTGTAGATTATACTACCGTTTATCTTTTCTAATTCTTGCAAAGAAGTTCATGTTAATACATCTAATATATAATTCAGACAAAGAATTGTTTTCAAAATAGCTCATGCTTACAGCTGATCTAGGGATATATGCATCGTTTTATGTGAAGTTTCTGCATCTTTATTTTTTTTGTGAAAGGAAGATGGCAGAGCATTCCTGTGAGACTTCGTTCACTTGAGCTTAATTTTCTTTTCATGTTGCACTGGGAGAAGCTCTTTTTCTGATTTCTGTTCTGTTGTCTCACGATAGGGAACCCGGTCAAAACACGCCCATGTCCTGGGTGACATTGTCAAGTACATGACTCTTCCTTCTATTGGATCATTGCAAGGACAGTGCAGCAGCAGGCCTTAGACGAGCAGACCAAAGAGCAGCAGAAGAGAAGGCAAGAAAAAAGTTGTGCATAGAGCAACATAAGCAAATATATATCTAGGGTCCTAACCAAATCAGTGCGACCACCAGTCGATATACGAAAGCTTATCAGATTCATTGGCATGTGTCCAGTTTCTGCATCTTCAGTGTTTGAGTATGTGACTAAGTGTTCACAATTTCGGTAATATTTGTCGTGTTCTACAATTGTGTGCCATGCTAATTCGACCATCTTGAGGGAACTTCGAGAACCAACTGATTTTACAAGTGAACACATAAAAAAACATGATGAACATTTTTAATATACATATTAAAATTATTAAGTAATATGGCCACTTTTAGAAATGAATGATAATTCTTTATCATTTTGTGCTAAAAATCTCCAATGAGTATCCGCACATTTGTTCACGCAGACTAAACAATTGTATCCACAACCAATGAAAATGTTCACGATATATTTAAATGTGAATCAATTTAGAAAAAATGCTGACATTTAAAATAATGTTCTTACCATTCAATAATAAGTGGTCACAATTTTAAAAAGTGTTCCTTACATTTTTGAAAAAATAGTTCATCAAATGTTGAGAACATATAAAAGACAGATGTTTATAAAAGCATCATGATATTTTAAAATATGTTAACCATTTAACAATAAGTTTTCACGATGTTAAAATATGTTAACCGTTTAGAAAGTGTTCATGAAATATAAAAAACATTTCGCACAGTTTTGAAAAAAATGTTCAGGAATGATTAGATAGCATGGTGCGGAGGGAGGAACTAAAGGGGAGTGTTCTAGCAAGTCAGGTACCTTCTGATAGATCTCCAATGCATTAGGTTGAGTGGTCAGTCCTTACGAATGGCTGCTAACCCATTTCAGCACATGGTTCTTCCTTACGTCTTTTTGAAACCGGACCTTGAGCCATTCAGAAAGCTTATTGTGAGCTTAAATGGAGACATTGAAATACATTTCTAATAAACACATAACAGTGATGCATACCGTGTTTGGCACCGTTATTTGAATCCCACTTGATCATTCTGAAAAGATTTCCTAACATGATCCTTATAAAAATCATTAAATTAAGGATCAATAATAATACAAGTTAATGGGTGATCATCTTCATTTCCAACATCTTTGTTACTACTAGAACCATTCGCTTCACGGACACTCTTTACTTCCACTATTTTACTTCATGAACGCTCTTCGCCTTTTCAATCAAAAATTTCAGCATTTGTGCCTTTGTTATGGTCTTGGATAGGTTGATGCAAGTAGGAGGTTACACTCAGATGTTGCTGACAAATTTTTTGCTTGTTTTTCTTGCCCTGGAAGCAGCAGGTTTTGCACCAGGCGTTGCGCTTGCCTTACTTGATCCAGATGTCATCTCCTACTTTATAACTAATTTCCTCATCTGATCATACAACACCCCTTTGGCTTTGTCCAACAACCCGGTCCATCCTTACTCAACCATCTAAAGAGCAACCGGGGCACCAATTGATTTTTATATTAGACGACGAACACTTTTAGAAAACATGATGTTATTTTTATATACACAATGAATAGTTTTAATAGAATATGACCAATTTTAGAAATGTAAGACACCCTATTTAGAAATTTTAATATCTGCACATTTGTTCACTTAGTTCAAACAAGTGTTTCCCCATCAAATGAAAATGTTCATGATTTTAAAAAAAATTGTAAAAGATCTACAGATTAAAAATGTTCCTAACATTCAATAACAAATTGTCACTATTTTCAAAAGTGTTCATTATATTCTTGAAAAAAGGTCCATCAAATGTTGAAAACATGTAAAAATGTTCATAGATCTATAAAAGCTTAATAACATTTTCAAAGGTGTTCTTACCATTAACCGATAATTGTTTCACAATTTAAAAATTATTCATGGCAACTTTAAAATGTGTTCATGAAATGTAAAAAACATTTCATAATATTTTAAAAACATTGTTCATGAAGGATTGGATAGCATCATGCAACGGGTGGGGGTGACTGAAGGGGAGCATTCCAGTAAGCCAGGTTCCTTCTCCTAGATCTTTGATAGATCGGATTGAATAGTCGGCCGTTACCGATGGTTACTGACCCATGTCAACACGTGCTTCTTCGTTATGTCTTTCTTAAACCAGATGAAACACAATCAGAAAATCTAAATTCATTACTCAACCTTGAGCCACTCAGAAATCTTATTCTAAGGTTAAATGGAGGCATGGAAATACATTTCTTTATAAACACATAACAGTGATGCATACTGCGCTTGTCACCATTGGAAGCCTAAACATGGTTATTCTGAAAAGATTTCCTGGCATGATACTTATCAAAATCATTAAATTAAGGATCAATAACAATACAATTTGATGGGTGATCATCTTCATTTTCAACATCTTTGTTACTATCAGAATCATTCGCTGTGTGAACGCTCTTTACTTTGACTGGTTTACTTATCATCTTCTTCAGATTCTTAGCAAACCGATCTGCGTCTTTTCGATCAAAGTTTTCAGTGTTTGTGCCTCTGGAATGGTCTAGCTTAGGCTGATGCGAGTATCAGATTACACCACATATGTTGATGATCACACATTTTGCTTCTTTTTCCTTGTCATGAAAGAAGCATGTTTGACACCTGGAGTTCCACATGCCTTACTTGATCCAGATGTCGTCTCCGTCTTTATAACTAATTTCCTCATCTGGTCATACAACTCTCTTTTGTTTCGTCCAACAACACAGTCCATACTTATTCAACCATTCGGAAAGCAACCAAAGTACCAGCTGATTTTTATGTTAAACGATGAATAGTTTAAAAAAACGTCATGAACAATTTATATATACACAATCAAAATTTTGAAATATAAGCACTTTTAGAAATGTATCAAAAACTATTTAGGATTTTTTATTAAAATTTTCGAATGTGTATCTGCAGATATCTTCATGCAGTTTAAAAAAGTGTTTCCACATCTAATTAAAATATTGATGATATATTAAAACTGTGAATTCATCTAGAAATATTATTCTTGACATAAAAAAATGTTCCGACCATTAAACAATAAATGGCCATAATTTTCAAAAGTGTTCCTTACATTTAAAAAAAGTCCATCTAATGTTGATAACAAATAAAAATACTCATAGATTTATACAAGCTTCATGAAATTTTAAAAGACATACTTACCATTTAAATTTTCAAAATTTGAAAATTATTCATGATAGCTTATAAAAGTTTTAATGAAATGTAAAAAAATCCCATAGTTTTTAGAAAATGTTCATGAAAGATGGGATGGCACGATACGGTGGGAGAAACTGATGATGAGGAGCCAGGTTCCTTCTGATAGTTCTCCGATGGAATGGCTTGAATAGCGGGCATTTACAATGACTGCTGATCCATGACCAGATGAAACCCAGTCGAAAAACCCACATTCACTGCTTGACCTGGAGCCATGCAGAAAGCTTATTTTGAGCTTGAATGGAGACACATAACAGTGATGCATACTGTGTTTGTAGCCATTTGAAGCCTAAACTTGATTTCTCTAAAGATAACTCTCGACATGATATTTTTCAAAATCATTAAATAAGGTCAATAACGATGTTCACATGAATACAAAAAAGTTCACAGACAAATTTTGAAAAAGATGAATAATTTGTTAAAAGTGTGCTTTTTTGGAGTTTGTGATGAGTTTTTGAAATTCCAGTTTTTTTAAATGTGAACATCTTTTGGAACCCGTGGCCATCACTACAACATGAAGGTGATTGTCGCCGAGGGCCGCAACGTGACGGCGCCACATCATCATCTGATCTACAAGTGTTTGATCTTGAAGGGTGAGCAAATAAACCCTAGGCAGCCACGGTGCATGCTTTCCCTATCAGTGAGAATGCTTTTGCTTGGGTGCATAGTTTGCCCTATTATGATGTTGGTGGTTTGATTAGTAATGTTCATGTTGTTCGTGTGTGTTGTAGAAGGAAGAATTAGGGTTTCAATATCAGGCAGCAATCTTGCCTTCTGTTCTTCCTCCAAAACATGCATGGATTCTTATCACTTCCTTTGTAATATTGTGTACCGCCACTTTATTTCATGTTAGTCACATGTGCTAATAACTACACGCAAAGTGAAGACTGATGTAAGCTCATAACTTGTTCCTTTGCTTTTTATTAGCTGCATGTTTTCATCCAAGCCAGATTTTTTATGTGCACTTGAGAACTAACCATGCATGTACAAAGCCGAAATTGAGCAAGTTTTCCGGTCTTCGGTAGAAATTGCTTGTTGTGGTTTTCCCTGAACCACCTTCAGGAATGGGGATTTCTCAAGGAGAGAGCATGCATGGAGACAGTTTACAGGTTTGCTAAATTTTGGTAGATCGATATTTCACTAGTGCAGAACCGGGCAATAGCCCCGGTTCGTAAGGCCCGTTAGTGCCGGTTCGGTAACCGGCACTAAATGCGGGCACCAAAGGCCCCCCCCCCCTTTAGTACCGGTTCAGCACGAACCGGTGCTAAAGGGCAACCACGTGGCATGAGCCAGCTCCGGGGACAGGGAGCCCTTTAGTACCGGTTGGTGACACCAACCAGTATTAAAAGGTTGGGGGGGGGGGTTTGGGTTTACTATTTCTTTTTCATTTAATTTTGTGTTTTCCATTTAATTCTTTTACGTTTGCTGGTATTTTACGAT
>NC_041380.1:10254076-10257770 GCF_002162155.2 Triticum dicoccoides
ATCATCGAATGTCTCACAACCACCATTAATTCACACATATATACACACATGTATATATGTATACAATTAGGTAGCTATATACAATTTCTCCTAATTGGTGCCTTCGGAGCCAGTGGCATTATGTTAGCCTAATTGGTGCCTTCGGAGCACGATGACAATTGGAAGTGGTACATGGGGGCGGTAGCGGGTAAAAGTATTCTCCTTTGGGATCTATGAACTGGTTGAGCAAAAATCCCGCTATTTCCTCTTGAATTGCTTCTATGCGCTCCTCTGGTAGGAGCTGCTCCCGCACCTCTCTGAACTATTAAGAAGAAGATCAATATGCATGTGTATTAGTTGTGTGACTAGATATATCGATAATGGTGTAAAAATTGTGAATAGTGTTCTAACAAACGTACCCAATCCTGTCTTTGAGATCTGCTCCTTTCAGACGTCATCATGCGAATGTTCTCGCAAACGTAGTATGCACACAGATCATTCTCCGGCGCCTGCTTCAGGGCCTTTATGAGAATGGAATTTGATCAGATAATAATTAATCAAGCATGATAATTAAAGAGATGACAACTAGCTAGTACTACTTAATTACTTACCTTGGGTCGATACCATTTCAGATTTCGATTCCATTTGCCTCGAGTGACGCTGATGAACTTTGCCCAAGCCCTACCCATCGACAAAGAAAATGAATAAATGGGTTATTAAATAGTTGTTATCAGGAAATGACGAACTAATTAAAAATAGGCCCAGATATAGTTAATAATGATTGAAATTACCTATTGACTATCCCCTTCATGATGGTGTAGTCACTTGCTTTCTTAAGTAGTGAGTCAAGTACTTCAACTGTTCCTTCATCAACTTTAATGATTAACAAGATCCAGTGAAATCTGCATGCACACACGTTTGCATGTCTTAATTAAGCGGGCATATGTAAGCAAAAACATGTAGCTATAGCTAGTAGGAAAAAACAGAGAATTTGTAGTATAAGATAGTGTGACTCACTGGAAGTTGTAAGGAAGTAGTATATCTTCATTGGTATTGAGGCGCTTCAAGAACTCTAGCATGCTTTCCTCTACACTTTTTTCATAATATGCATCTAATTTCCATGTGTATTCATTAACGGTATTTGGGTCAATGAACCCAATGCCATAGCGTCCACCTTTTTTCATTTCATACATCTTCATCTTGCATAATACCACAGAAAAGAATATAGTGAGGATAATTACAGGTAATGATTGATCAAAATGATCACTATAGCTAGCTTGAGACTTAAATTACAGAAAAAAATCACTTACAGACAATAGCAACTGACGATAGATTTGTCGAGTGCATCTTGATTGTATAAATGAAATAGTTATGATACTCAACGGGCACAGCTTTCTCACGGTAGTAATGATCCTTCTTGACATTCAGCATGAGGGACTCTTGATTGGAAATCTTGGTAATGTTCATGTACCATTAATGCAATTCATACATTCTCGTTGGGAGCTTCTTGACCTCGTCTGGCTCGACCAAAGGTTGGCCCCGAACATATTTCCGTTTTATTTCCTCCTCTCTAAGCGGAGACATGGGCTCGATCTCGAGGAGTTATCCAACAGTGATCTTGAGGATTTCAGCCTGCCTTATATGCTCCTCGGTTATTACCGCATCGCCCAGCTGGGGAACGTTAACGGTTTGCGCACAATAATATTGGGCGCGTGTACTCTCATGTGTTGTTGGCACAACAAGTGGGGGGATTGATTGCGCCGCCTGTTCTCCCAGCTGGCGAACGGTTTTACCACATTTTTTGCCAGCTGATTTGCTCGAGCTCGAGCTCGCCTCTTTCTGTAGACGTGCTCGATTTAATTTCCTGAGGTGGCGCTCATAGTCTGTGTCAACAGGTTTGGGAGCTGGTGGTCTAGCCATACGAATGAAGTGGTCAATCTTTTCCTCAGGCACTTTCTCCCTTGGCGGCGGTGGCGGTTTCGGTGCAAAATGGGCTTCCACCTCGGCCTCCGGTATGGCTGCGTTTTCCTCCTTAGACTTGTCGTAAGGCCTTTGCGGAAGAGGCGCGAGGTTGCTTGGACCATATTGAAATCGCTTGCCTCCGTCTGTACCTCCCGTACTACCTCGACTTGTACTGCTACGCACCATAGCTGCGGCGGCTCTCTTCCGTGATTGCTGAGGCGGCGGAGACGGCTGACGTGGCTGAGTTGGACGACGAGGAGTGGCCTGAAGCTGTGTCGGACTTGGAGGAGGAGTGGCCTGAAGTTGTGCTGGACTTGGAGGAGGAGTGGACGTCTGACGCTGTGTCGGACATGGAGGAGGGGTGGCCTGACACTTTGCCGGACTTGGAGGAGGAGGAGTGGCCTCACGCGTTGGTGGACTTGGAGGAGCGGGAGTCTGCTGACTCGGTGGCGGACTTCGACGAGGAGTCGGGTGACGCGGTGTCGGTGGCCTCTGGTGTTGTTTAGAAATTCGGAGCCGTCATAATCTTCTTCATTCTGATCATCATCTGGCCCGCGAGGATGGCGTATGATATCGAACAGGGTCTCTTCTCTCCCTCTGCTGGTATTGTCCGCCATAGCTTTTATTTAACTAATCCAAAAGAAATATAAAATAGTTTAGTATTCAAATTACAAGGCATGGATGCAATCAATTAATAAGGAAAAACTGAATCAATCATAGTATATAATAAGCATAATCGAATATAATCTTGGATACATCGTCTCGAATAATAGATACAATCTCAAATACATCATCTCGAATAATATATATAATCTCGAATAAATCATCTCGAATATTATATATCGAATACATCACTAGCTAGCTAGCTATCTAGCAGCTAATAAAGATCGAATACTAAAGAGTAATCTAGGCCACTCGCGGTTCCTAAGGCATGGGCGGTGGACAACCAAAGTGAAGGAACCATCACTGGATCATAGCTCGGGTGATCTCCCAAAAGAACCTGCCAGGTATTGGAGAACCTGACGTCCATAGCAGCCATGTAGCGATGGACGTGCTCGTCCTCCTCCCTGACACGGCGACGTACCACCTCTGGCGGGGCCGGATCCCTCTGCACCGAAAGTGGCCCACATGAATGCCACCAAAGGAGATGAGGGTCGACGACGGCACCCGGGGCCGGGTTCCTCACCAAGCGTCGCGCCCCTGAAGGTAGCACCTCCCAGTGCCAGCCCGGCGGAGCCCAGTCCCGGACATGGGTCCTCTGAAGCAGGACGTCGTCGCGAACGGGTCGATGGCGAGTATGCGGGCCGAGCATCGTCGACAACAAATACTATATGCAAATGTAACACTAATTATGCTATCATTGCATATGTCAAAATTCTATATGCTATTTCATACTAATTAAGGATCGAACACTAAAAACAGAAAAAACAACTTCTATACATCCATTAAAAAACAGAAAAACAACATTATATAAAAAATTCCATACTAATTAAACAATAATTATATCCATCCAGCATGCATTCATACATATATACTAGTGAAAAAATAATAATCTAAAAAATCTAAACTAATTAAACATACAAAATACGTATATACTAATATATACATGCATTCATACATATATACGTGTGTGTGTGTGTGTGTTCATCATGCTTGTGTGTGTGTATGGGCTCGGGGAGGGGCGGCGCCCATGGTGGCCGCCGGAGGGCGAGGGAGAGGGGTTAGAGGGGGAGAGCTCACAGCGGGGCGACGG
>NC_041380.1:10258387-10273164 GCF_002162155.2 Triticum dicoccoides
GGGGGCGGCGACGGGCCGGGGCGTGACGGGGGCGGCGCGACGGGGACGGGCCTGGGGCGGCGACGGAGACGAGGGCGGAGACGGGGACGGGGGCTGGCGACGGGGCCGTGGACGGCGACGGGGATGAGGGTGGCGATGGGGACGGGGTCGGCGAAGGCGTCGATCGATCGGGGCGGGCGGTGCTTCAATGAGGAAACAGAGGAAGAAACAGAGGGAGAATGAAATTTTTCGAAGTGTTGTATATATAGAAGGCACCTTTAGTACCGGTTGGAGCCACCAACCGTTACTAAAGGCCTGTTTTGGCCAGGCCAAGCGGCGGGAAGGGCGGGCCTTTAGTACCGGGTGGTGGCTCCAACCGGTACTAAAGAACCCCCCCGTTTAGTACCGGTTGATGCCACGACCCGGTACTAAAGGGGGTGCGCGCTGCCACGCGAGGGGCGCAGAAGTTTAGTCCCACCTTGCTAGCCGAAGGGGCTCACACCTGCTTATAAGCCCCGCCGCCGCTGCTGTCTCGAGATCCTCTCTAAAGCAGGCCTTCTGGGCCTACCTCTGCTACTCTGCCCTGTGGGGCCTATTGGGCTTGCGGGCCTACATCCTGGCCCAACAACAGGTTGGGTTTCTAGTCGTATGCAGGCCGCTGTGGCCCGGTAGGTGGGCTTTTTTCATTTAGTTTTTTCTTTTCTGCTTGACTTATTTTGTTTTATTTATTTTTAGTTGTTTTTTGCTGTATTTAGAGTTTCTTTGTGAATATTTTTGATAGTTTTTAGAAACTTTCAGTTACTGCCGGTAGTTTTTTAATTTGAATAGTTTAAATTTTGAATTATTTGTAATTTGTATGAATCACTAGTTTGTGAATAACTTAACTTTAAAAATACATTTTTCAGTGATTCTTTTTTATTATGTTTAATATTATTGTGTTTTATCATTATATTCAATTTGGTAATGCTTAGATTATTTAAAAAATGAAATGCCTTTTTAGTTGAAAAAATCAGTAAAGGCATGAAAAAATTTGTTTGCGCATAAAATTTCTTCGCATTTCAAATGCCAAAACACATAACTACCCTAACTATTACAGAGATTCCCTCCTGGGTGTGAAACACAGAAGAAAGTGATGATAGTGAAGCCGATCACATCCCAGATCTTTGGGTGTGAACCTTTTTCTTCGCGTGTGTCCTTTTGCGCCGTAACCAGAGAAAATCTTCATCATTTAACGGGATGCTCGGGTCAATATTCACTATGAATGGAGCAATTTCATCAAACTTTTCATAACCTCCTGACATGTCTGTCTTGTCATCCACTCCCACGATGTTTCTCTTCCCAGAAAGAACTATGTGCCGCTTTGGCTCATCGTACGATGCATTCGCTTCCTTATCTTTTCCTTTTCTCGGCTTGGTAGACATGTCCTTCACATAGAAAACCTGTGCCACATCATTGGCTAGGACGAATGGTTCGTCTGCATACGCAAGATTGTTGAGATCCACTGTTGTCATTCCGTACAGCGGGTCTTCCGGTACCCCGCCTTGTGTCATATTGACCCATTTGCACCGAAACAAAGGGACCTTCAAACCACGTCGACAGTCAAGTTCTCATATGTCCTGTATATAACCATAATATGTTTCCTTTCCCGTCTTGGTGTCTGAGTCAAAGCGGACACCACTATTTTGGTTGGTGCTCTTCTTATCGTGGGCGATCGTGTAAAATGTATTACCATTTATCTCGTACCCTTTGAAAGTCATTATATTCGAAGATGGTAACTGGGACAGCAAGTACATGTCATCTTCAATAGAGGCGTCATGCATGGTACTTGTCTGCAACCAGCTGGCGAAACTCCTGGTTTGTTCACGTGTAATCCATTCATCAGACCGCTCCGGGTGTTTGGAGCGTAGCAAATTCTTGTGTTCATCCATATACGGAGCCACCAAGGCGGAATTCTGTAGAACTGTGTAGTGTGCTTCAGTGAGAGAATGTTCGTCCATACTTATTATTTGTTCCCCTCCTAGCATGCCGTTTCCATCCAGTTTGCCCTTATGCCGCGATTCAGGAACACCAATCGGTTTAAGGTCAGGAATAAAGTCAATAAAAAACTCAATGACCTCCTCATTTTCATGGCCCTTGGAGATGCTTCCTTCTGGCCTAGCACGGTTATGAACATATTTCTTTAAGACTCCCATGAACCTCTCAAAGGGGAACATATTGTGTAGAAATACAGGACCCAAAACGTTAATCTCTTCGCATAGGTGAACTAGGACGTGCGTCATGATGTTGAAGAAGGATGGTGGGAACACCAACTCGAAACTGACAAGACATTGCACCAAATCATTCTCTAACCTTGGTATGATTTATGGATCAATTACCTTCTGAGAGATTGCATTGAGGAATGCACATAGCTTCACATTGGCTAATCGAACGTTTTCCAGTAGAAGCCCCCTCAATGCAACTGGAAGTAGTTGCATCATAATCACGTGGCAGTCATGAGACTTTAGGTTCTGGAACTTTTTCTCTGCCATGTTTATTATTCCCTTTATATTCGACGAGAAGCCAGACGGTACCTTAATACTGAGCAGGCATTCAAAGAAGATTTCCTTCTCTTTTTTGGTAAGAGCGTAGCTTGCATGACCTTGATGTATGCCGTCTTTTTCGTGCATACGTTGCTGGTCCTCCCGTGCCTCGGGTGTGTCTTTTGTCTTCCCATACACGCCCAAGAAGCCAAGCAGGGTCACACAAAGATTCTTCGTCACGTGCATCACGTCGATTGCGGAGCGGACCTCTAGGTCTTTCCAATAGGGCAGGTCCCAAAATATCGATTTCTTCTTCCACATGGGTGCGCGTCCGTCAGCGTCATTCAGAACAGGTTGTCCACCAGGACCCTTTCCAAAGACCACCTTCAAATCCTTGACCATATCATGTACATCAGCACCAGTACGGTGGCGAGGCTTCGTCCGGTGATCCACCTCACCTTTGAAATGCTTGCCTTTCTTTCTTACGGGATGCCTACTCGGAAGAAATCGACGATGTCCCAGGTACACATTCTTCTTACAATTACCCAAATATATACTGTCGGTATCGTCCAAACAGTGCGTGCATGCGCGGTATCCCTTGTTTGTCTGTCCTGAAAGGTTACTGGGAGCAGGCCAATCATTGATGGTCACGAACAGCAACGCCTTTAGGTCAAATTCTTCCCCCATGTGCTCATCCCACGCATGTACACCTGTTCCATTCCACAGTTGTAAGAGTTCTTCAACTAATTTCTTAGGTACACATCAATGTCGTTGCCGGGTTGCTTAGGGCCTTGGATGAGCACAGGCATCATAATGAACTTCCGCTTCATGCACAACCAAGGAGGAAGGTTATACAAACATAGAGTCACAGGCCAGGTGCTATGGTTGCTGCTCTCCTCCCCAAAAGGATTAATGCCATCTGCGCTTAGACCAAACCATACGTTCCTTGCGTCATCTGCAAACTCCTTCCTGTACTTTCTTTCGATTTTTCTCCACTGCGACCCGTCAGCGGGTACTCTCAACTTTCCGTCTTTCTTACGGTCTTCTCTGTGCCATCGCATCGCCTTGGCATGCTCTTTGTTTTGAAACAAACGTTTCAACCGTGGTATTATAGGAGCATACCACATTACCTTGGCAGGAATCTTCTTCCTGGGGCGCTCGCCCTCGACATCACCAGGGTCATCGCGGCTGATCTTATAGCACAATGCGCCGCATACCGGGCAAGCGTTCAAATCCTCGTACTCACCGCGGTAGAGGATGCAATCATTAGGGCATGCATGTATCTTCTGCACCTCTAACCCTAGAGGGCAGACAGCCTTCTTTGTTTCTTACGTACTCTCGGGCAATTCGTTGTCCTTTGGAAGCATATTCTTTATCATTACCAGCAACTTTCCAAATCCCTTGTCAGAGACACCATTCTCTGCCTTCCATTGCAGCAATTCCACTGTGGTGCCTAGCTTTTTCTTGTCACCTACGCAATTCGGGTACAACAAATTTTTGTGATCCTCTAACATGCGCTGCAACTTCTTCTTCTCCAAATCACTTGCGCAGTTTCTCTTTGCATCGGCAATGGCCCGACCTAGATCATCAACGGGCTCATCTGATGCCTCTTCTTCAGCTTCTTCCCGCATTGCCGGCTCAGCTTCTTCCCGCATTACCGGCTCAGCTTCTTCCCCCATTGTTGTATCATCGTATTCAGGGAACCCATGGCCAGGATAGTTGTCGCCGTCCTCTTCTTCTTCATTGTCTTCCATCATAACCCCTCTTTCTCCGAGCTTGGTTCAAACATTATAGTGGGGCACGAAACCGGACTTAAACAGGTGGACGTGAATGGTTCTTGACTTAGAGTAATTTAATTCATTCTTACAGCCAGCACATGGACAAGGCATAAAACCATCCGCCCGCTTGTTTGCCTCAGCCGCAAGCAGAAAATTTTGCACGCCATTAATGAACTCGGGAGAGCATCAGTCATCGTACATCCATTGCCGGCTCATCTTCAATACACAGCACCGAAAACACCAAATTAATACAATACAAAAAGTTCATACAACACTTAAATGCAACAAACAAGTAACTCTCTAACTAAAGCATTTAAATGCAACAACAAATGCGATCAAGATCGCAACTAAGATAACAATTGATCCACCAGCATAATGATACCAAGCCTCACTATCAATGGCATATTTTCTAATCTTTCTAATCTTCAAGCGCATTTTCTCCATCTTGATCTTGTGATCATCGACGACATCGGCAACATGCAACTCCAATTCCATCTTCTCCCCCTCAATTCTTTTCAATTTTTCTTTCAAATACTCGTTTTCTCTTTCAACTAAATTTAACCTCTCGACAATAGGGTCGGTTGGAATTTTCGGTTCACATACCTCCTAGATAAAAATATCTATGTCAACTTGATGGGCATAATTTCTCATAAACACGAAATGCAACAAATAGTTTTACAAGAGAATATACCACATCCGAATCATAACAAGGACGAAGGCCGACGGGGACGGATATCTAAACCATGGCACTATGTATAACAAACAACGTACGGGTAAGATAATTATACGAGTAACTATATATCCAAATCACACAAACATCAATTTTTTATATAACATTTCATGAACAAGAGGCTCACCACAAGGTGGAGCCGGCGACGGGACGGTGCGGGCGATCGACGGTGGTTACGACGGAGATTTAGAAGGCACTAAGTAAACCACACCTACATATGCAAACTAAGTGTTATTTTGACCTCAATTTGCATATAAATAAAATACTACCACATATAATTCCTCCCAAATTACTAAAACCCACAATTAATCACTATATAAACCAATGCAAGAGGTAATCTAGCAATGAGAGATGAAAGGACAAAGTTGCTAACCTTTGTGATCATTTGAATGGATGGGGGCCTGCAAATCTTGACAAATTTTGGGCAAAATTGGTGATGAACTCGAGAGGAAGAAGGGAAGAACAGAGGAGAGGGAGAGGGGAAAGGGGGAAGAACAGAGTGCTGGTGGTCGAAGGGTTTATATAGGACGACCTTTAGTACCGGTTCGTGGCACGAACCGGTACTAAAGGTGCTGGAGGGGCCCCACTGTGACAACATCCTGCCACCACTTTCATTAGTACCGGTTCGTGGCACGAACCGGTGCTAAAGGTTCGCCACGAACCGGTACTAAAGAGCTCCTCCCGCCTAGCC
Organism: Triticum dicoccoides; assembly: GCF_002162155.2. NCBI lineage: Eukaryota > Viridiplantae > Streptophyta > Magnoliopsida > Poales > Poaceae > Triticum > Triticum dicoccoides. The sequence goes on from NC_041380.1 coordinate 10,264,085, forward strand.
GTTGGAACCGGAAGTAATGGACACATTAGTGCCGGTTCTGTTACAAACCGGGACTAATGTGTCTCACATTTGACCCTTTTTCTACTAGTGTTTATTAACTTTGAGATGGAAAAATTTCAACAAGTGGCCTTTCAAAAAGAAAAATCTCGATAAGCCTGACTTGTTTTTACAAATAATAGCATTATTCATCATGTATGTGTTCTCATGGTCCATATTTAGGTATTTTAGGCATAAGTAACACCTATGTTTTGCCTACCACGTGCCTCTAATCTGATGTAGATCTTTGGTTTATGTTGTTATAAATTAGCAAATGATCATGTCTTGGAACAAGAAGTCTGGGAATCTTTTCGCTAATAGTAACATAATGCCTTCCTCTAATGACATTTTCTAACGAAATTCCCCATAGGAATCTACTCCACCAAGGACATCGCGTGTGAAGCTATTTCGAAGTGGCAAAATGTGTGATGGATTATTAAAACTGGTAACAAGGAAGTTTGTATTATTTAAACTGTTTAGATAAGAACATAAAGAAACATAGGTTTTTCTTCTAATAAAGCATACATATCTACAAACTATCTATTTGGATTTTTGATTTTAAAGTTTAAGCAATGGAGTGTATAGAAGCCGAACCAATTGTCTCAGTGAGCAGTCTAAATGGAGTGTGCATGTTTACTGCGGATATGGACTCCTCGTGATAGTGATATACAATCCACGTGCATGAGCAGCATGCCTTACAAAACAAGCCGTACCATGTTGGTACACTTGCTAACGTATGAGGACAAGATTTTGATATCAGTCAATTCATATAAGATTTTGTTAGGAGCCTGTTTTTCAGATTGACTCATGGTGATGTATATGTCCAGCTATAATTTGCGTACAAATTACTTGCTTTTTCTAATAGTAAATGCATAAGTAATATTTGTTGCAACACAATCAAGAACAGATGTGATGTGCACATCAAGAATGACAATTAAGTTTACAATAATGTCTTTGTATCTAAGTTTATTGTTCTGTGGCAACGTACGTACATTTAGCTGTCATGACACATCAAGAACTTTATTAGGATGAAGCTCCACCCCTTATTTGCATAAGCTTGTATTAAAAGCTACTGTTAGTGAGTTTTATGCAGCATCAAATCATCAAAAGCATTTTATCTGGAGTTGCAAATGCTGATTATTTTTTTAGTGAAGGTGTTCCATATTTATTTAGCAGAATCTTTTCCGTGGCCAAATTTTGTTTTGCTTCTTAATGAAGAAAAATGTGAATGTAGGTCATCTCGAGTATAGAAGGGCTAATGAGAGAAGATGTTGCAGTGGACTATTGTTTGTGTTCAGCCATCTTTCTTATATAGTTCCAGTTGTAGTGTGGTTGCTCCCAGCTATCCTATGCAAGGCCAGAATCTCCGACGGGATTGGAGCATGCATCAACAATGGGACGAAGCAGGCGATTCTTCAAGAAGTGCAGGCGTGGATCGGCTCCACCACCTCCTCTCCATGCTCAAGCCCTGCACTCCTTAAACCGGAGAGTATATTGGACCCAACTCCACTTCGAGCTTGACGGCCAGAGTATATTGGACCCAACTCCACCAGCGTAGAAGTACAGAGTTATCACCCAGTGTTGCACAATGTTATATGTAGCCTAGGCATCGAACATGACATATTAACTTAGTTCTTTTGTTGTTCAGACTAGGTGAAGAGATTGTCTATAGCCTAGCCATCAGACATGATGCATCCAACCATTTGCGAGATAGCTATAGTTCTGAGTGCAGTGATCTCTTTAATGTAACCAGGGGTAATTTAGCATGATTTGATGCGTTTGATTCCAGCACAGTCTCCTATGCATCATGGACTAACAAAAGTGGACTCTAATACATACAGGATGTGCAAGATCGTGCAAGCAGCAATGGGACAGATTATACTAATGAAAGAATGCCAAAGGTTGGCATGGCGTTCTTTTTCGGAAGATGAGGCGTATTCCTTTCATAAAGATAAATTGGTTGAATCTATTGGCTTTAGCGTCTGACGAGGCAGTCATGTTTCTGAATAGCAGATGCCAACTTAATTTAATAGTAATCTCTCATGTTTTTGCTTGCAATTTTATTTGAACTTGAAAAATACATGACTATTGTAGTGTCCGAAACCGAGCTCAAATAATCTTAAGTGGGTGCAAGCTTTAGTTAGTCTTTGGTTTCCAGTCATCTTATATGTTATTATTTGCCATGTTGCAATAGGACACATAGAATAGAAAGTTCAATTGTGGCGACAAATATAACTTGCAGTACAACACAAACACATGTACATGTAAACTGCATTACTAAAAACGGCAAGAAGTAGAACTCAGTTGTTAAGCGTAACTAAAAGGCGATGTGATTTCTAGGTTTTCTAGCTGAATAACTTCCACTTTATATGATGTTAGTTCAAATAATCGTCAAATTCCCTCAAAACATGTGCTACCGGAGAAATTGTTGTCTTGAAAAGTCTTTCTCTCCTACAAAGGCAGCTCAGTGGACTTGAGCCATATCAAAGTTAGTAGAAGCACCAACATGTTTAAGCCATGCTTTTGTTTTGCACCATCATCTTTCACATGTACAGTCGAGCTGGCTGAATTATATATCACTTTATCTCCGCGATTCTCCTTTTGAGAGCGGAATTACTATAATTTGTGTATGGACAAAAATGTTCGGTCAGCATGTGGTAGATTGGTTAATTGGTTTAGAGAAGGCAAGCATACAAGTTGCTCGGCAAAACAATATTTGTTGTGTGGATAGTGCCTATATTTTAATGATATAAATGGTTGAACATAGTACTTATGTTACGTGAGGAGTAACATAAGATGAAGTGTAACATGGTGGACATGGCTTCGCGGCAGAGCTGGTGGAGAGATGTTATGGGGTCATGTTGATGTCGATGGCAGAAGAAATGGACAAATGGGGTTCCCGATATGTTCCCGACTTCTCAGGGAGCAATGCCATGTGCGGCAACATCGTATTGGGTTCCATTTCCAGCTGGAGAAGAACGGATGAACGATGAGTGCGATTCATCTATTCATTCATTTTATCCTTCCTTATTCCACTCAACTCAGGTTCATTTATTTTTGCACTTACCCATCGCTTGATGGATCTAAAAATTTAGTGACATTAATTGTAATGACGAATATCATATATCCATCATCCTGAAATGTTTTTTCTTATAGAACATGATCATTATGATTCACTAGTGCAGATCCGGACAATAGCACCGGTTCGTAAGGCCCTTTAGTGCCAGTTCCGTAACCGGCACTAAAGTGTGGGCACTAAAGCCCCCCCCCTTTAGTACCGGTTCAGCACGAACCGGTGCTAAAGGGCAACCACGTGGCACGAGCCAGCTCTGGGGGCCGGGAGCCCTTTAGTACCGGTTGGTAACACCAACCGGTACTACAAGGTTTGGTTTTTTTTTGGTTTTATGATTTATTTTTTATTTAATTTTGTGTTTTCCATTTTAATTCTTTTTCGTTTGCTGGTATTTTACGATACTACACATTGTACACGTTATGCATATATATATATATATATATATATATATATATATATATATATATATATAATTTCTAGTAGAACCAATCATATATATATCATCAATGTCTCACAAACCACCATATTAATTCACACATACACACATGTATAGTTATATACAATTTCTCCTACATGTTGCCTTCGGAGCCAGTGGCATTAGCCTAATTGGTGCCTTCGGAGCACGATGACAATTGGAAGTGGTTCATGGGGGCGGTAGCGAGTAATAGTATTCTCCCTTCGGATTTATGACCTGGTCGAGCAAAAATCCCGCTATTTCCTCTTGAAGTGCTTCTATGCGATGCGTTGGTAGGAGCTTGTCACGCACCTCTGTGAACTGTTAAGAAGGAGATCAATATGCATGTGTATTAGTTGTGTGACTAGATATCGATAATGGTGTAAAAATTGTGAATAGTGTTCTAACAAACGTACCCATTCCTGTCTTTGAGATCTGCTCCTTTCGGACGCTATCATGCGAATGTTCTCGCAAACGCAGAATGCACACGGATCAGTCCCCAACGCCTGCTTCAGGTCCTTTTCGAGAATGGAATTTGATCAGATAATAATTAATCAAGCGTGATAATTAAAGAGATGGCAGCTAGCTAGCTAGCTAGTACTACTTAATTACTTACCTTGGGTCGAAACCATTTCAACTTTTGTTTCCATTCGCCTTTCGTGACGCTGATGAACCTTGCCCAAGCCCTGCCCGCTGACAAAGAAAATGAATAAAGGGGTTATTAAATAGTTCATATCATGTAATGATGAACTAAATAGGCCAAGATATATAGTTAATAATGATTGAAATTACCTGTTGACTATCCCAAACAAGATGTTATAGTTAGTATTTGCTTTGAGTAGTGAGTCCAGTATTTCAACTGTTCCGGTGTCAACTTTAATGATACACAAGATCCAGTGAAATCTGCATGCACACACGTTTGCATGTCTTAATTAAGAGGGCATATGTAAGCAAAAACATGTAGCTAGCTAGTAGGTAAAAACAGAGAATTTGTAGTACAAGACAGTGTGACTCACTGGAAGTTGTAAGAAAGTAATATATCTTCATTGTATTTGAGGCGCTTCAAGAACTCTAGCATGCTGTCCTCTACATGCTTTTCATGATATGGATCTATTTTCCATGTGTATTCATTAACGGTGTTTGGGTCAATGAACCCAATGCCATAGCGTCCATCTTTTTTCATTTCATACATCTTCATCCTGCATAATACCACAGAAAAGAATATAGTGAGGATAATTACAGGTAATGATTGATCAAAAGGATCACTACAGCTATCTTGAGACTTAAATTACAGAAAGAAATCACTTACAAACAATAGCAACTAACGATAGATTTGTCGAGTGCGTCTTGATTGTATAACTGAAATAGTTCAGAATACTCAACGGCCACAGCTTTCTCATGGTAGTAATGATCCTTCTTGACATTCACCATGAGGGACTCTCGATTGGAAATCTTGGTAATGTTCATGTACCATTGATGCAATTCATACATTCTCGTTGGGAGCTTCTTCACCTCGTCTGGCTTGACCAAAGGTTCGCCCCGAACATATTTCCGTTTTATTTCCTCCTCTGTAAGCACAGGCATGGGCTCGATCTCGAGGAGTTGTCCAATAGTGATGTTGAGAATTTCAGCCTGCATTATATGCTCCTCGGTTATTACCACATTGCCCATCTCGAAAACGTAAATTGTTTGCCCATAATAATATTGGGCGCGCATACTATCACGTGTTGTTGGCACAACAAGCGAGGGGATCGATTGCGCCGCCTGTTCTCCCAGCTGGGCAACGGTTTTCCCGAATTTTTTGACAGCTGCTTGTTGTTTGCTCGAGCTCGAGCTCGCCTCCTTCTGTAGACGTGCTCGATTTAACTTCCTGATGTGGCGCTCATAGTCTGTGTCAACGGGCTTAGAAGCTGGTGGTTGAGTCATACGAATGAAGTGGTCAATCTTTTCCGCAGGCACTTTCTCCCTTGGCGGCGGTGGTGGTTTCGGTCCAAAATGCGCGTCGACTTCTGCCCGCACTATGGCATTGGTTTGCTCCTCGGTCCTGTCGTAAGCCATCTGAGGAAGAGGAGTAGTGAGGCTTGGACCATATTTATATCGCTTGCATCCACCTATACTTCCTGTACTACGACCTCGACTCGTACCGCTACGCACCATAGCTGCGGGGTGTCTCTTCTGCGATTGCTGAGGCGGCGGAGACGGCTGACGGGGCTGAGTTGGACGAGGTGGAGTGGCCTGAAGCTGTGCCGGACTTGGAGGAAGAGTGGCCTGAGGTTGTGCCGGACTTGGAGGAGGAGTGGACGTCTGACGCTGTGTCGGACTTGGAGGAGGAGTGGCCTGACGCTTTGCCGGACTTGGAGGAGGAGGAGTGGCCTGACGCGTTGGTGGACTTGCAGGAGCGGGAGTCTGCTGATTCGGTGGCAGACTTCGACGAGGAGTCGGCTGACGCGGTGTCGGTGGCCTTCGAAAGATGATGCAATCCTTTCTCCATAGGATGATACGATGTTTGGCCTCTCCGAGTGTGTGCTCCTCGTCACCTCCAGGAATGTCAAGATCTAGCCCCGAATATTGGTCCACCACCTCATCAACCACGACACGAGCATAGCCTGCTGGAATCGGGTTGCAATGGAAAGCTACATCGGGGGAATTTGTATAAGCAACGGCGTCTGCCACCTTCATGGATATGTTCTTCATTTTGAAGTGTAGCTCGCAGTTAGTGTTCTCCATGATGTCATCCACGGGGTATCTATCCAGCATTGCGTCAAACGGGGCGGAACCCACACTACTTCTCGGCATGGATGGGGCGGTGGTATCCAATGATGGATCATCCGCTAGCTGTTGCAGCTGCTGAGACCCCCTTTGCTGGCTAAGCGAGTCGATCTGCTCCTGCTGCCGCTGGAATTTGACTGCCAAGTCCGCGTGCTTTGATTCTAGGCCTTAAAGGCGTTCATAGTCCAGCTTCCTCTTCTCCTCCTCCATCTTCCTCTGCTTCTTCTCCGCAATCTTCCTTCTCGCACGGGTTCTGTAGTTGGCGTTCCAGTCCGAAAACCCCTCATACCACGGAATAGCGCCCTTGCCTCGTGTTCTTCCCGGGTGTTCAGGATTTCCCAGGGCACGCGTAAGCTCGTCGTTCTCTCTGTTGGGCTGGAACACCCCCGTTCGAGCCTCTTCTATTGCAACAAGTATCTTACCGTCGGCTCCGTTCAGACATGCCTTCGTCGAAACTTTGCCTGTCTTCGGGTCCAACTCCCCCCCATGCGCATAGAACCAAGTCCTGCACCTGGGGGGCCAGCTCCTAGTAACCGGAGTGACACCTGCATCCTCCATCTCTTTCTCAAACTTATCCCACTTAGGCATTGCCACAGCGTAGCCACCTGGCCCCAGCTTATAGAACTTATCCTTTTTTTGGCATTCTTCTTGTTTATTCTCGACCGTTCCTTAGCTAATTCTGAATCCTTGAATTTCACGAAATCTTCCCAATGAGCACTTTGATTCTCTAGTGTTCCCTCGAATACTGGAGTCTTCCTTCCTCCCTTGACGTACTTGTCCTATACACGATTCTTGTCGTTGTTGAATGCAACTGCCATCTTCCTAAGAGCGGTGTCCTTGACTTTCTCCACATCTGCATCTGTGAAATGATCTGGTAGCGTGAAATGTTCCATGAGAGTATCCCAAAGCAGACTTTTTTGTCTGTCCTCGACAAAAGTAAGATTTGGACGTGGCTTTGCTGGCTCTCTCCATTCTTGAAGGGAGATCGGAGTTGGTCCTTCACAACAACTCCGCACTGACGAACGAACTTGTCCGCAATCTTCTTAGGCGCTAATGCCTCCCCATTAGGTCTGATTGCCTCGATATTGTACTTTACGCCCTCCTTCAACTTTTTGTTCGGGCCTCGTTTCGTCCTGTTGCCTAAAGATTTGCTCGATCCGGATGGCTGAAAGAAGAAATATCGATTCGTTAGTATATCTTCAACTCATTTAAAACATGTGATGATCACCAGATGCCTGCTTATATAAATATATATACCTCGACGGTCTTTGTTGTTTCAAGATCAACATTTTCTTCGTCATCATCATAATCGAGTTCATGACTTCATCAATTCGGTCGTCGCGATTGAATATCATATCACCCTCTCCGGTGTTGTTTAGAAATTTGGAGCCGTCATAATCTTCTTCATTCTGATCATCATCTGGCCCGCGAGGATGTATGGCGTATCATATCGAACAGGGTCTGTTCTCCCTCTCTGCCGGTATTGTCCGTCATAGCTTTTATTTAACTAATCCAAAAGAAATATAAAACAATTTAGTATTCAAATTACATCATCTCGAATAATAGATATAATCTCGAATACATCGTCTCAAATAATAGATATAATCTCGAATACATCGTCTCGAATAATAGATATAATCTCGAATACATCGTCTCGAATAATAGATATAATCTCGAATACATCGTCTCGAATAATATATAATATCGAATACATCACTGGCTAGGTAGCTAATAAAGATCGAATACTACAGAAGAATCTAGGACACTCGCGGTTCCTGCGGCGCGGGCTGTGGACACCCAAAGAGAAGGAACCCTCACAGGATCACAGCTGAAGTGAGATCCCTGAAGAAACTGCCAGGTATTAGAGAACCTGCCGCCCTCTAACGCAACCATGTAGCGATGGACGTGCTCATCCTCCTCCCTGACACGGCGACGTACCACCTCCGGCGGGGCCGGCTCCCTCCGCACCAAAACTGGCCCACGCGAACGCCACCAAACGAGATCAGGGTTGACGACGGGACCCAGGGCCGGGCTCCTCATCAAGCGGCGCGCCCCTCCAGGCAGCACCTCCCAGTGCTAGCCGGCGGAGCCCAGTCCCGGACATGGGTCAGCCGGACGTCGTCGCGGACGGGTCGACGGCGAGGATGCGGGCCGGGCATCGTCGAGAACAAATACTAGCTATATGCCCGCAAAAAGTAACATTTTTTTAATGATTGAATTTTGATAACTAAAATTTCTAACATTTCTATATAACTAACATATCTAACAATGCTATATAACTAACATTTCTAACAATGCTATATAACTAACATTTCTAACAATGCTATATAACTAATATTTCTAGAACTAAAAAAAGAAAAATTTATAACTTTTTGGTAACTATTTCTATAACTAAAAACAGAAAAATTTCTAACATTTCTATAACATTTCTAACAATGCTATATAACTAACTATTTCTATAACTAAAAAAAGAAAAATTACTAACATTTTTATAACTATTTCTATAACTAAAAAACTAAAAAAATGTGTGTGTGTGTGTGTGCGCGCGCGCTCACCGGCGAGGCGAGAGGCGACGGGGGGCGGCGACGGGGACGGCGATGGGCGCGGCGACGACGGGGATGGCGATGACGGGGACAGGGACGGGGCGGCGACGACGGGGACGGGGACGTACGGGCCGGGGCGGCAACGACGACGGGCACGTGGCGGCGACGATGGGGACGGGGACGACGCGGGACGGGCCGGGACGGG
>NC_041380.1:10273477-10287561 GCF_002162155.2 Triticum dicoccoides
GGCCGGGACGGGGCGGCGGTGACGACGGGGACGACGGGGACGACGGGGACGACGGGGACGGGGCGGTGACGGGCGCGGCGAGGATATGGAGACGGGGGTGGCGGGCGACGGTGCAGAGGAGAAGAAGCAGATGAGAAACTGAAATTTTCATAAGTGTTGTTTATATAGGAGGGACCTTTAGTACCGGTTGGAGCCACCAACCGGTACTAAAGGCCTGTTTGGCCAGGCCAAGCGGCGGGAAGCGCACCCCCTTTAGTACCGGTTGGTGGCTCCAACCGGTACTAAAGACCCCCCTTTAGTACCGGTTGGTGCCACGACCCGGTACTAAAGGGGGTGCACTGGCGCAGGTGCGGTGCGGCAACTTTAGTCCCACCTCGCTAGCCGAGGGGCATCCGCACTGGTTTATAACCCCCCGTGCGGTAGCTCTCTCGAGCTCCTCTCCAAAGCAGGCCTACGAGGCCTACATGTTCTGTGCTGCCCTGTGGGCCTACTGGTCCTTTGCGGGCCTGCATCCTGGCCCAACAACAGGTTGGGTTTCTAGTCGTATGCAGGCCGCTCTGGCCTAGTAGGCGGGCTTTTTTTATTTTTTTTGCTTTATTTAATTTTGAGTTGTTTTTTGTGTATTTAGAGTTTCTTTGTGAATATTTTTGCTTTAGGTACAAAAAATTACAAACTTTCTGTTAGTGCCTGTAGTTTTCAAATTTGAATAGTTTAAATTTTGAATTATTTGAAATTAGTGTCAATCACTAGTTTGTGAATATCTTAACTTTAAAAATCAGTAAAGACATGAAAGAATTTGTTTGCACATAAATTTCTTCGCGTTTCAAATGCCAAAACACATAACTACCCTAACTATTACAGAGATTCCCTTCTGGGTGTGAAACACAGAAGAAAGTGATGATAGTGAAGCCGATCACATCCCAGATCTTTGGGTGTGAAACTTTTTCTTCGCGTGTGTCCCTTTGTGCCGTAACCATGGAAAATCTTCATCATTTAACGGGATGCTCGGGTCAATATTCACTGTGAATGGAGCAATTTCATCAAACTTTTCATAATCTTCTGACTTGTCTGTCTTGTCATCCACTCCCACGATGTTTCTCTTCCCAAAAAGAACTATGTGCTGCTTTGGCTCATCGTACGATGCATTCACTTCCTTATCTTTTCTTTTTCTTGGCTTGATAGACATGTCCTGCACATAGAAAACCTGTGCCACATCATTGGCTAGGACGAATGGTTCGTTTGCATACGCAAGATTGTTGAGATCCACTATTGTCATTCCGTATTGCAGGTCTTCCGTTACCCCGCCTCGTGTCATATTGACCCATTTGCACTGAAACAAAGGGACCTTCAAACCACGTCGATAGTCAAGTTCCCATATGTCATGTATATAACCATAATATGTTTCCTTTCCCGTCTTGGTTTCTGCATCAAAGCGCACACCACTTTTTTGATTGGTGCTCTTCTTATCTTGGGCGATTGTGTAAAATGTATTACCATTTATCTCGTACCCTTTGAAATTCATTATATTCGAAGATGGTAACTGGGACAGCAAGTACATGTCATCTTCAATAGAGGTGTCATGCATGATACGTGTCTGCAACCAGCTGACGAAACTCCTGGTTTGTTCACGTGTAATCCAGTCATCAGACCGCTCCGGGTGTTTGGAGAGTAGCAAATTCTTGTGTTCATCCATATACAGAGCCACCAAGGCGGAATTCTGTAAAACTGTGTAGTGTGCTTCAGTGAGAGAATGTCCGTCCATACATATTATTTGTTCCCCTCCTAGCGTGCCTTTTCCATCCAGTCTGCCCTTATGCCGCGATTCAGGAACACCAATCGGCTTAAGGTCAGGAATAAAGTCAATCCAAAACTCAATGACCTCCTCATTTTCATAGCCCTTGGAGATGCTTCCTTCTGGCCTAGCACGGATATGAACATATTTCTTTAAGACTCCCATGAACCTCTCAAAGGGGAACATATTGTGTAGAAATACAGGACCCAAAACGTTAATCTCTTCGCATAGGTGAACTAGTACGTGCGTCATGATGTTGAAGAAGGATGGTGGGAACACCAACTCGAAACTAATAAGACATTGCACCAAATCATTCTCTAACCTTGGTATGATTTCTAGATCGATTACCTTCTGAGAGATTGCATTGAGAAATGCACATAGCTTCACAATGGCTAATCGAACTTTTTCCGGTAGAAGCCCCGTCAATGCAACCGGAAACAGTTGCGTCATAATCATGTGGCAGTCATGAAACTTTAGGTTCTGGAACTTTTTCTCTGCCATGTTTATTATTCCCTTTATATTCGATGAGAAGCCAGACGGTACCTTAATCCTGAGCAGGCATTCAAAGAAGATTTCCTTCTCTTCTTTGGTAAGAGCATAGCTTGCATGACCCTGATGTATGCTGTCTTTTCCGTGCATACGTTGCTGGTCCTCCCGTGGCTCAGGTGTATCTTTTGTCTTCCCATACACGCCCAAGAAGCCAAGAAGGGTCACACAAAGATTCTTCGTCACGTGCATCACGTCGATTGCGGAGCGGACCTCTAGGTCTTTCCAATAGGGCAGGTCCCAAAATATAGATTTCTTCTTCCACATGGGTGCGCGTCCGTCAGCGTCATTCAGAACAGGTTGTCCACCAGGACCCTTTCCAAAGACCACCTTCAAATCCTTGACCATATCATGTACATCAGCACCAGTACGGTGGCGAGGCTTCGTCCGGTGATCCGCCTCACCTTTGAAATGCTTGTCTTTCTTTCTTACGGGATGCCTGCTCAGAAGAAATCGACGATGTCCCAGGTACACATTCTTCTTACAATTAGCCAAATATATACTGTCAGTATCGTCCAAACAGTGCGTGCATGCGCGGTATCCCTTGTTTGTCTGTCCTGAAAGGTTACTGAGAGCAGGCCAATCATTGATGGTCACGAACAGCAACGCATTTAGGTCAAATTCTTCCCCCATGTGCTCATCCCACGCACGTACACCTGTTCCATTCCACAGTTGTAAGAGTTCTTCAACTAATGGCCTTAGGTATACATCAATGTCGTTGCCGGGTTGCTTAGGGCCTTGGATGAGCACTGGCATCATAATGAACTTCCGCTTCATGCAAAATCAAGGAGGAAGGTTATACAAACATAGTGTCACAGGCGAGGTGCTATGGTTGCTGCTCTGCTCCCCAAAAGGATTAATGCCATCTGCGCTTAGACCAAACCATACGCTCCTTGCGTCATCTGCAAACTCCTTCCCGTACTTTCTTTCGATTTTTCTCCACTGCGACCCGTCAGCGGGTACTCTCAACTTTCCGTCTTTCTTACTGTCTTTTTTGTGCCATCGCATCGCCTTGGCATGCTCTTTGTTTTGGAACAAACGTTTCAACCGTGGTATTATAGGAGCATACCACATCACCTTGGCAGGAATCTTCTTCCTGGGGCGCTCGCCCTCGACATCACCAGGGTCATCGCGGCTGATCTTATAGCGCAATGCACCGCATACCGGGCAAGCGTTCAAATTCTCGTACTCACCACAGTAGAGGATGCAATCATTAGGGCATGCATGTATCTTCTGTACCTCTAATCCTAGAGGGCAGACAGCCTTCTTTGCTTCGTACGTACTCTCGGGCAATTCATTGTCCTTTGGAAGCATATCCTTTATCATTACCAGCAACTTTCCAAATCCCTTGTCAGATACACCATTCTCTGCCTTCCATTGCAGCAATTCCAGTGTGGTGCCTAGCTTTTTCTTGTCACCTACGCAATTCAGGTACAACAATTTTTTGTGATCCTCTAACATGCGCTGCAACTTCTTCTTCTCCAAATCACTTGCGCAGTTTCTCTTTGCATCGGTAATGGCCCGACCTAGATCATCAACGGGCTCATCTGATGCCTCTTCTTCAGCTTCTTCCCTCATTGCCGGCTCAGCTTCTTCCCGCATTACCGGCTTAGCTTCTTCCCCCATTGTTGTATCATCGTATTCAGGGAACCCGTGGCCAGGATAGCTGTCGTCGTCCTCTTGTTATTCATTGTCTTCCATCATAACCCCTCTTTCTCCGTGCTTGGTCCAAACATTATAGTGGGGCACGAAATCGGACATAAACAGGTGGACGTGAATAGTTCTTGACTTAGAGTAATTTAGACCATTCTTATAGACAACACATGAACAAGGCATAAAACCATCCGCCCGCTTGTTTGCCTCAGCCGCAAGCAGAAAAGTTTGCACGCCATTAATGAACTCGGGAGAGCATCGGTCATCGTACATCCATTGTCGGCTCATCTTCAATACACAGCACCAAAAACACCAAATTAATACAAGTTCATACATAAAGTTCATACAACACTTAAATGCAACAAATAAATAACTCTCTAGCTAAAGCATTTAAATGCAACAACAAATGCGATCAAGATCGCAAATAAGGTAACAATTGATCCAACAGCATAATGATACCAAGCCTCACTATCGATGGCATATTTTCTAATCTTTCTAATCTTCAAGCGCATTTTCTCCATCTTGATCTTGTGATCATCGACGACATCGGCAACATGCAACTCCAATTCCATCTTCTCCCCCTCAATTCTTTTCAATTTTTCTTTCAAGTACTCCTTTTCTCTTTCAACTAAATTTAACCTCTCGACAATAGGGTCGGTTGGAACATACCTCCTAGAAAAAATATCTATGTCAACTTCATGGGCATAATTTGTCATAAACACGAAATGCAACTAGTTTTAAAAGAGAATATATATACCACATCCGAATGATAACAAGCACGAGGGCCGACGGGGACGGATATCAAAACCATGGCACTATGTATAACAAACAACGTACGGGTAAGATAATTATACGAGTAACTATATATCCAAATCACACAAACATCAATTTTTGTATAAAATTTCATGAACAAGAGGCTCACCACAAGGTGGTGCCGGCGACGGGGCGGTGCGGGCGATCGACGGTGGTTACGATGGAGATTTAGAAGGCACTAAGTAAACCACACCTACATATGCAAACTAAGTGTTATTTTTGACCTCAAATTGCATATAAATCAAATACTAGCACATATATTTCGTCCCAAATTATTAAACTCACAAATTAATCACTATATAAAGCATTGCAAGAGCTAATCTAGCAATGAGAGAGGAAAGGACAAAGTTGCTAACCTTTGTGATCATTTGAATGGATGGGGGCCTTCAAATCTTGACAAATTTTGGGCAAAATGTGTGATGAGCTCGAGAGGAAGAGGGGAAGAACAGAGAGGAGAGGGGAAAGGGGAAGAACAGAGCGAGTTCGGGTGGACGAAGGGTTTATGTACGACCACCTTTAGCACCGGTTCGTGCCAAGAACCGGTACTAAAGGTGCTGGAGGGGCCCCAGACTCACAACATCCTGCCACAACTCTCATTAGTACCGGTTCGTGGCACGAACCGGTGCTAAAGGTTCGCCACGAACCGGTACTAATGGAAGCGGCCCGGCTAGCCGTTGGAACCGGCACTAATGTACACATTAGTGCCGGCTCAAATTCAAACCGGCACTAATGTGCTTCACGTTTGACCGTTTTTCTACTAGTGATTATATATACAACCATTAAGATTTTTAAAATGACCGTGACAATGCACGTGCATTCTACTAGTATTACAGGCAAGTGAGGCACGTCAACCATCCACATAAGCCATGTTACCCTATGCACCAACCTAATGGTGGGTCCTAACAATAAGGGTTCATATCTAAATCTAAAGTACAGCAAAATTATATTAGCAATTGAAGCTGAGAGGAAGCGGTTACTAAACCTAGGTTGCTTGCTGTCCGGTTCGGACATGGTGTGCATCTAATGACACCATCAATAACATCGGCAACTAGGCGCGTTGCATGTATATATTTTTCTTCTATATATTGTTTTCTAACCATACTAAAAAAGGCAACGTACAACAATTGTTTGGCCACGGTGTGCATGTCAAATGATGTCATGTATGATGTAAGCAACTAGGAACCTCTTTCAAATTTCTTCTAGGAAAATCATATGCCTCGTTTAACCATTACGAGAAATTAGATCTGATGTTGAATTCTAGATTGATATTTTGTCTTATTTTTTGGTTGGGTTATTTTGTTGACTTCAATAGAAAGAACTTTCCAATAAATCGTTTTATACCTATTATGTAGCACTTTTTCCAGAAACATCGTACACTCTAGAGTACATATGTGTAACAAGGCGCTAGCTTTGAAACACTCTGGCAGAAGTCTTTCAAGGCTGATTATGCACCCTGCCCTATGAATTTTCCGCATCAGAATGAACTTTCCTTGCAAATGCACACATTGAGTGGTGCATATGTATCTTTAAGTTTGCAGTGCTTGAGTCGGAGTGGGACAATCGATGCAGACCACATGAACATGCTCCGAAGGGCATGAGTGCCCCAAGAGAATAACAACTTACTCAGTGGGAGGACATAGACGAAACACTACTCGTTGTGCACTCCGAGATTTTTTTTTTTTTTTGAGATTCATTATCACACCTTCAACTTAGGATACGATTATAGTTACAACTGATTTATTGAAGAAAAAAAATGCATATATCGGAATACACAACTTTTAAAAGCATCATATAATTAAAATTATCTCTCAATGATAGTATATAATTAATTTTTTTTTTGAGATTCATTATCACACCTTCAACTTAGGATACGATTATAGTTACAACTGATTTATTGAAGAAAAAAATGCATATATCGGAATACATAACTTTTAAAAGCATCATATAATTAAAATTATCTCTCAATGATAGTATATTTAATAGGTTCCATTTGATGTCGTCTCTTTCAGTCGTTAACTGGACACTTTCGAGTAGCTCCCAAAGATTTATGAACTGATCAATGTCCTCTGAAGACACACTCGTTGCAGTTCGTTCATCTATCTTCAACCAGTGAGTTTTTCCGGCGCGCTAGGCAAAACATCCTTGGGGAACTCCTTTGGCGCCTGACCCAACAACCATTTATCCTTAAAAAAATGAGCTATCAAACCATCACCGATGATAATTGTGGTGGAAGTAGCAAACAGTTGTCTATCAATCATGCCATTCGCTCCACATCCATCTAAGTGATCTTCCGAAACTCCCAATATCCTTTATACCACTCCACCATTTTTTGGGGGGGACACATACAACTTTGCAATTGACCAGGCATTTTCCCCCATTTCCTTTTTCACACGCGTTCCACAAGAAATTCCTTTTGATATAGTTTAGCCACTTCTCAGCCCAGACACTTGCAGCAAAGTTTATCAGAAAATATGTTGCCATGGCAGTGATCACCGAGTTGACTACCAGCAACCTCCCCGGCCTCTTATGGTCAGTTTACCTTTCCAAGGATTTAAACTTGCAGACGCTTTGTCCAGAAGCGGCTGGATTTCCATTCTCCTTAGCTTTCTGATGCTCAGTGATAGCCTCTAGGAACACCTCTAAATTTATTGCATCACATCTGATGGTATATGCAGTGCACTTGTGTATATTGACCTTCAGCCCCGACACCTCTTCAAAACATTGCCTGATATCATTTTATGGCCTTGACCTCTCCTTTTAATGGATTATTACAAAATGGTAGCGTCATCTACATAGAAATTCACTCTAATCTTTGCTGCTTTTGTGGTGGGTCGAGGTAGAATCCACCTCTGTGTTGCTATCTCAAGCATTCTTTACGGTGGCTCCATTGCCAAGGTAAAGAGCATCGGAGATAAGGGGTCCCCTTGCCTCAAGCCTCTATGTGGTGGAAGGGCTTCCTTGGGATTCAGTTCAAAAGGACCCTCAAAGTTGCAGATGCCAAAATTAAGGAGATCAAATCACACTATCTCATGATGAATCTAAAGGCCTTCATTACTTTCAGGAGTATGGCCAGCCAATGGAATCGAAAGCTTTCAAGAATATTGGCTGTTGTTACTTCCTGTGAACCTCTTTAATGCCATTGTTTACATATAAGAAGTTGTCCTGGATGCACCTATTTTTCATGAACGCACTTTGACACAGGGAAATAAGATCTTTTAAGTATGGTGCCAACCTTTTTGCCAAAACTTTGAAAAGAATTTTGCAATGCTGTGCACTAAGCTTATACACATCTAGAATTATGTTCCGACATCCATGAAAAATAATAAAAGATATACATATACTCAACCTGCCGCTAACAAGTCATAAAGTCCATACTCCATACACAGGCACAAACAACAGTACATACTCATTCCGACAAGGCGGCACTATACATATATATATATATATATACACAAGAAAAAGAATAATTAATCGGCCGTACGTAAAATCTGAATCAGTGTGACGTGTCTTTCTTGAGAATCCTGACTCCCTTCCAGCGAGACTCCATGCAGCTCGAGTCGTGGTTCTGTGCGTACACGCCGAACTTGAAGTAGTGCGAGTCGCCCCCGCGGCCGTCGACGTGCAGCCTCTGCTGCCCGTCGATGTACACGGTGAGGGTCGACCCCTCCACGTCGTGGACCACGTTCAGCCGGAACCACCTGTCATAGATGGCATCCTCGACGATCTGCCTGTCGTAGTACCGCAGCGCACCATCGTAGACGTGCAGCATGAGCGTGGTGGCCGTCTCGCCCGCGCCGAACACCTGCATGATGAACACCCCCGTCGTGCCGGAGGGGACGTAACCGTAGCCTTCGAACTGCCACACGCCGGAGCTGTAGTCGTATCCCTGCACGTAGAAGCAATCAGCTGTAAGATCACCGAAATTTTATGAAACCCAAATACATAACTACTAGTACTGATGATAAACTTACTGCCATCCTGATCTCAGTTCTTGGGCTGGTATGGCTCTGCCGGGCATGGGGCTTGTCTGAGGACAGCATCCACAGCTTCCGCACGGTGCCGTCGAAACTGTACCAGGCGCCGCCTCGTCAAACGGCCGCTGCAGCACAAAGTTGCTCTCGCGGAGGCTCACCGCCGTGAATCCATCGGCCGGGTCGGCGGTTTTGGGTGCCCTAGCCCCCCTCGACGCCGCAACGGATGTCGATGACGCCAAGAAGACAAGCAGAGGCACACTAATCCAAGAGAGAGCGTGAGGGGCCATGTGTGTATGCGTGCGTTGCTTCTATCACTGTGTGTGCTTGTGATGGACTGCAAGTCTTCAACCAATCAAGGTCTTTACAGTTGATATAGGGTTACTCTTACTTTGGAGAAACTGTGAGCTTTTCTTGATGGTGACACTTCGAGGATTTACCGGGCCAACTGATTACTAATTAATTATTAGTGTGGACCGTATACGATCCATTTTACTGCGCTATAATTTGAGAGGTGCGCAAGATTGACTGGCCATCTCGGCTTCTTTGCTAATTTGCTTTGCTTTGATTTGTTTTGTTTTAAAGTAAAGCTGGCAATTAAAGTTGTTTTATCTATGATGTGACGGTGTTACAAGTTGTTGGGTGCTCCGCTGTGTGCTCGTTAGTCGTTACAGAGCCTTGGAGTTACACCCCCTGTTTGATCTGATCGCCAATACCAAGAATAAACAATATCAACAAAAATGTTCTCGTGTATCGTGGTTCCGAAGACAATATTTTCTTCGAGCGTGCACAAAAAGTTCTGAGGCAACGATGTACTTATAACTAATAGAAGCCAATTTCTTTAACGTACAAGTGCTTTTCCCTCTAGAGGGCGCTTTTTGCTGACTTATTATGTAGCATCAAGTGGATACAAATATAATAAGTAGTAGACACTTGGCTTCCAAACTAGATCAGGTGGATATATCTGAAGAGCAACTTAATTTGTCAAAAAAATTAAGAGTTTTGCTCGTATTTTTTAATGCAAATTAGTGTGAGGAAAAGTAACTTGTATTTTATCTTATCACGTTGTTTGGATCAAACTAGTGCATGTCCAAAAAACTACGCAAAGCATCTTAAATGACATGCTAGCAATAAGTAGTACATTTTTACCACCAACTATATCTCCCCTGTACAGCACAATAAGGAATATGTTAAAGTGGATTACCTTTCAGTGTTACCTCTTCAATTAATGTTTGTAGGTTTTTCAATATCTGTAATGATTAAAATTTAATTAGAGCATTCGTGGAGTTAAAATATAGAAAACGTGTTTCTCACTATTTTTTGAGAGCATCATTTCTTATTTACAGTGAAAATGAGCGAAACTCTAACCTAAAAAATATTGAAAAGGGAAAATGTTCCTTTTTACGGAAGGAAGAAAGTATTGACATGTCTAGGTCACACAAGCACGCTCTCTCATGTATCGATCCGTTCATGCGATAATCCATTTGATCCAGTATATTAATAAAACAAGAGGCAAGTGAGCCACGCCAATCCTCCACATAAGCTATGTTACCCTATGCATCAACCTAATGGTGGGTCCTAACTATAAGGGTTCATATCTAAATCTAAAATACAGCAAAATTATATTAGCAATTGAAGCTGAGAGGAAGCGGTTACTAAACCTAGGTTGCTTGCTGTCCGGTTCGGACATGGTGTGCATGTAATGACATCGGCAACTAGGCGTGTTGCATGTATATATTTTCCTTCTATATATTTTTTTCTAATCATACTAAAGAAAGGCAGCGTACATCTCTTGTTTGGACACGGTGTTCATGTGAAATGATGCCATGTATGATGTCAGCAACTAGGAACCTCTGTCAAGGTTCTAGGAAAATCATATGCCTAGTTTAACCATTATGTGAAATTAGATCTGATCCTGAATTCTAGATTGATATTTTGTCTTATATTTTGGTTGGGATATTTTGTTGACTTCAATAGAAAGAACTTTCCAATTGATCATTTTATATATTGTTTTCTAACCATACTAAAAAAAGGCAACATACATCTCTTGTTTGGACATGGTGTTCATGTCAAATGATGTCATGCATGATGTCAACAACTAGGAACCTCTTTCAAAGTTCTTCTAGGAAAATCATATGCCTGGTTTAACCATTACGAGAAATTAGATCTGATCCTGAATTCTAGATTGTTATTTTGTCTTATTTTTGGGAAAAACTAACGCCCACATGTGTGGGGTTTGCACATCGCCCACACGCCTCCATCACCATTCATTTTGCCACGTATGAGCAGATGACATCAGCAGAAATTTTTTTGGTTTTCGGTCTAAAAATGGTTTATCTTCTAATTAAAAAGCGAATTAAAAATCCATTTTCACCATTAAATCCGTCTCGACGAGATCTTCAAAACTAGACCACATGTTGATATGTTTCGACGAAATTTTTTTTGCCCAAAAGTTGCCATGATGTTTACACTGTAGTTGCCATAGTGCTTAAACTAAAGTTGTTATGTGGCAATTTTAGTTTGTAGATCATGACAATTTTAGTTTTTTGACGATGGCAATTCCAGTACTTTGACCATGAAAATATTTTTTTGTATGAACCATGGCAATTTTATGTGCATGTATCATGGCAATTTTAATTTATGGTGCACTGCAAGTCTAGTTTCTTAATTCCTCGTTTTATAATATGTTAAAATTTACTTTTAAATATAGAACAAAATAGCTGAAACATATCATGGCAAATTTAGTATAAACATCATGACAATTCATGTGCAATAGACACGGCAACTTTTAACCAAAAAACAAATTCGTCAAAATATATTGATACGAGATCTAGTTTCGAAGATCTCATCGCGAGGGATTTAATGGTGAAAACGAATCTTCAATCGGATTTTTCATTTAAGAGATAAAACATTTTAAAAATAGAAAATTCAAAAAAAAAATCCACATGCATGCATGTGGTGACATGGCGTAGTTTGTGTGCTATAGGGCGTGTGGGCGGGTTTGGCTCCCACTACACGTGTGGGCGTTAGCGTTGTCCTTATTTTTTGGTTGGGATATTTTGTTGACTTCAATAGAAAGAACTTACCAATTAATATTTTTATACCTATTATGTAGCACTTTTTCCAGAAACATCGTACACTCTAAAATACATATGCGTAACGAGACGCTAGCTTTCGAACACTGTGGCAGAAGTCTTTCAAGGCTGCTTATGCACCCTGCCTTTTCTGCATCAGAATGAACTTTCCTTGCAGATGCACACAATGACTGGTGCATATATATCTTTAAGTTTGCAGTGCTAGAGTCAGAGTCGGTCAATCGATGCAGACCACAAGAACATGCTCTGAAGGGCATGAGTAGCCCAAGAGAATAATAACATACTCAATGGAAGGACATGGACAAAGGGATATCCAATATGGCTCCCGAGCTGAGGGCCTGTTTGGTTTCAATAAGTCATCCGACTTATAAGTCAGGTGACTTAAAACTAGTGACTTATAAGTCACGCCTGTTTGGTTGTCACCTGACTTATAAGTCACATGACATACCTTTCCACACCAATCAACATCATGCAGGTGGTGGGACCCACGCAAAAGGGGGTGACTTATAAGTTTTAAGTTGGAGTGGAGCAACTTATGACTTATAAGTTAGGGTGACTTATAAGTCGGATCTGTTTGACAAAATAAGTCACTTTTTTTACTTTTCGACTTATAGGTTGGTGACTTATTTGGAACCAAACAGGCCCTCAGCTGCTTGATGAAGGCAGGAGTATTGTAGTCTGTATACCTCATCATAAATCATGTATATGCTTGTCTCCTTTTCCCACCTGTCAAATCCTGACGATAGGCCCGATGTGTAAACAGTGCATGTCAGTCCATGTTTCCCCTCTCCCACCAATTTTATATTCGGAGTAACATCTCTCCATTTTGCATTGATTGCCTTGACTAGTACGAGCATCTTCTAATTTGAAGATTTTTATGCATCACAACACACTGGCTGCTAACTAGAGTGGCGAGACACACCTGAGAAATTGTTAGTGATTTTTAGATAGTTCACATTAAACAGATGACCGAAAAACTACAAACAAAATATCACACTGCATATATCTTGCCGAATATGATGGTTTACTATGCGCAAAAAAAGAATATAATGTTTTACATACAAAGAGATACTGCACAACCCAACACAGCAGAAAATTTAGTATCAGTTTACACTGCAAAAATGTTACAATTAAGTATTTGTACACCCTAAAAAAAGAACTAATCCTCTTCAAATATAGTATTCCATAGGGAACATAATGAACAAAATGTCACTGTTCCATCACTAAATTGGACAATGAACAAAGACCCTTTTCTTTTTCTGATTTCTGTTCATAGACAAACAAACGGCAAATACAGATTTGCTTCATATCACAATTAGATCCTAATTAGCACTAGATTAACACAGACTATTGTACCATCATCATAAAAAATATTTCACACAATCAAACTTGAAGACCGTCTTGCCACCCAGTCTTTTAATCAATTGTAGAAGACATTGGCATCAACAGAATGCACATCGGATGGATCATGCAGTAAAACACTTTGCACTAAATGACTTGACATAGTTTGTGAACAAAACAAAATGGTTTGGACATCAGAATTTGTTCATACAGCATCTACACGAACCAATTGTCAATATTAAACAAAAAGCTGCACCGTCCACTCCAGCATCACTACTGTTGGCTGTTGCTAATAATAAATTAGCTGATTCAAAACTACAGTATGTGCTAAAAATTGCACATACACTGCACCAAATCAACTGCTTTGAGACGAATTGAAAGGAGATCCGAAACAGAGGAGCATTATCAAGCAAATGAGGAATTGCACGCACGAGTGCTGCATGCGCTGGATACGAAGGGCACGCTGGATCCGCGCTCCCTATCCAGCAGAGTAGAGGGGTACCTGATCCATGCGCTCTATCCGCCGGAGCAGAGGAGGGAGACTACAAATCGGGCACCCCAGCAGCTGCGTCCATGGAAAGCAAGCTTCTCCTCCCTCTTCGGCCGCAACGCTCCGTCACCGCTGGCCACGAGCCTCCTCCTCGGCAGCTAGAACGAATGTCAGCTCGATCCCCATCTGGGCAGGAGTCTATGGAGATGCCAGATCCATGCTCTCTAGCCGCCGGAGAGTATGAACAACCAGAGCATGGTTGGCCGGGCGCCGAGTCCGAGCTGCATGGCCAAAGCCCCAGCCGCCCGTCGGCACGAACTAGAGAGAGAGAGAGGAGAGCTCAGTTGGGGGCAGAAATCGGGAAGAGAGACTAAAGGATAAGC
>NC_041380.1:10372148-10374455 GCF_002162155.2 Triticum dicoccoides
TGCACCAGATAAGTGGCACTGAATCAGCAAAGTGTAGTGTTCATGCCTTAACGCAAACAAAATGAGTGTTAACTTCACAAGATTCTGCTGTGTCGGAGACATTACCTGGATGACGGAGACTGACAAGGAAATTACCAAAGACCAAACCTCAATATAATACCCAAATCAGTCCACCCGCATCACCAATATAGGAAATAGACAACGAATTTCCCCCCAAGAACATGAACCTGCAGCAGTGAAAAAAACTATAGACATGACCCAATCAATCTGTACCTGCGAGATTATGATAATAACAAAAACAGTTTTGCTAAAGGCCTAAAGCACATGTAGGTAATAACATAGCACACAAATCTTGCAATATCTACAACATGGCAAACACATGGTTTAATTGATTGACAAGAAGTCAAGGTAATTCAGCAGCAATATGTATAAACCAACCTGAATAGTTGAATTAGGGGGCTCGGTCAACAGCCATGCTTGCATGCGTTTCAGCTCAACAGAAAAGAGCATGAAATCCTGACCTTAAGATTAAGTTCCGGTATAAACTGCAGGTACCACAAACTCAATCTGATATGCCAGAATCATGTGGAGATGACGAGAGACGAAATAAAAGAAAACTCGCAGTGCACACCAGGGTGAGAGAGAGGGAGACGAACCTGTAGGTCGAACCAACGCCATCGGAATCAGCAAAACCAAAGAGAGGACGACCTCGTGTGGGGCAACAGCGGCCTGCACTCCTTTCTGACAAGCGAGAAGATGGAAAGGCAGGTCGGGATGGAGGTCATGGAGCCCGATCCGCGGGCGGATGTGGTGGAGGCGATGCTGCACCGCAGGTCGGGCCCCTCGCCGGACATCACGCCATCCGGTTTTGGCGGCGGCGAACGCACGCTAGCCGGTCGCCGCTGCTGGAGGCGGAGGGAGGCAGCGTCCCTAGGCGCTGCGCGATGGGCCGCTTCGCCGACCTCAACCATGGGGGGTGGGTGGGAGCGTCGCCCAGGCGGCTGTGGCGGCGCTGGAGAGGGAGGAGGGGGCGCTGGAGGCGAAGGGAGGTGGAGGATGTGCGGTGCGAGGGTTTCGCTCGACAGCTTTTCCTTTGTTTCCTCTTATTCCCTGCCCCACCCACGCATTCGACGTGGCACGCACAAGCAACCCCCTTGATGCACACCTTATTGTTTTGGATTGTATCCTGATTCGTATATTTCATGAAATTGGAAAGTGGCACAGATCCCCAGATAACTAGGCGGTCTAGATAACGAGCTCAGCTGAGCTCGGGAGCCAAATCGCCAATCCCATGGACAAAACACTACTATTAAAATTAACGTTTTACAAGTCGGCCTAGGTAAGAGCAAGCGCGGGCGACCATTAATTGGATATTACTTGAGGAGAGTGATATATAGTCTTTGCGGTTTTCTACCAGCAGTTACAAACTATTTTCCACAATGGATAAAAAAAGGATGTTAAAATACTAAGGATATAAATTATTTTCAAATTGGTTTGAATCAATGGAAGAGGCCGCGGTCCTTTATCAATGGAAGTGGTTGGTTAACAGTTTAACACAACCCCCTAAACTGTTTCCCCGTCCTCTTAACCCCCTAATCTATCCTATGTCGTTCATACATCATCTTAGATGACCCCGGGATCGGCATCGGCCTCTTTCGCCTGCCCCGTCGACGTCTGCCAGCTCACCCTACATTGTCGCCCAGTCACTCGCCAGCTCCTTCACGAATCCATTAGATCAGGGCTCCTGTTATAAACACAAGCCCAGTGGTCAGGTCACTATATCACACCCACCGAGAGGAGAGGCGGGAGAAGGGCGGCTTCTTCATCTTCTCGGATCCCTCGTTGCGGATGGTGATGAGTGCATGCCCCGCCGCAAGGAGTGCCCCGGCGAAGTAGAACCTGATGACTGTGTGGCCTCCGATGTTGGTGTTGAAGCCCGACACATTCTTTTTCACGGCTCCGGCTGCATGCGCATGCACTAGCACGGCCGCCACACGAGCAGTGCGTCCCCTTGCGACGATCACGCTGGCCACGCGAGGGCGGAACATTGACGACAGGTCAAGGAGCCCCACCTGATAAGAGGGCCCCACTGGTCAAATAACGATTTGACTACCTACACATCAGAAAAAAGAAATGAGCAAGAGCTTAGGGCACGTTTCACAATCACATCAGCCCGCTCATGTCCCTAGAAAACTTAGGTTCCCCTCCCTCTTGCCGGGATCGTCGCCGGCCCGCCTCGTCTCCTGTCGCCTTAGGGCCATGGGGTGTTATGGATCCCGGCACTTGCTAGTGGGAGGACTCTGTTTT
>NC_041380.1:10375268-10376405 GCF_002162155.2 Triticum dicoccoides
CAAAGGCCACCTCCCCGCTGTCAGGTACCTTGTGGATTATGGCGCTGATCTGCATTAGCAACGTGGAAACATCACTCTTCTTCATGCAGCTACAGACCTACAGTTCATGGTATGAGAAGGGACTTCACACGATTGTTACTTTCCCTTGCTGTAAGAATATGTGTTGGTTTCATGCTCAGTCCAAGCGTTTTGTTTTGTGCTGGATCTTTTTCATTTTCAAATTTGTTTTCTGCAGGACCTAGCAGCAGATGTTACTCTAGACAGTGTAGGTCGGAGGGCCAATTGTTTAATCTTGAGAGGAATGCCATGGTGATAAAAAGTGGATTTACTTTACAAAGAGCTACGCTAGACTAATAAACGATTCTCGTGCTGCCATAAATTGAAAGTAGCCTGATCTTATTTTCTTCTGATGTTCATAGGCGTATAAACAGCGACCAACAACCTTATGTGTTAGCCGCCTCAGAAGAGTGATAGCTGGTTTTTCACGAAGTTACTTTTGTATTGAAAAAGAATGCCTAGGTTTAAGAGGACAAGAAGTAGATTGTGCAGCTTCTAGGCACTCTAAAGTGTCCATTAGAGACAGATGGACTTTTAATTATTGGCTGAGAAGAATCTTTAATGGATAAGGAGTGATTTCTTAAATTCTGTCTCTCAGTTATTACGTAAAAAACCCATGTGCCATTGTATTGCTATCAAGAGACTGGCTTTTCAACACCCGGGTGTCTAGACACCCGGCTATTATGGCCGTCCAGGAACTGCACTGTCGTTTGAATTAGCACGCTAGGTGACTAGTAAACAGACCTGACAATACAACTTTATCATGGCCTAGTAGGAACTGTTCACTATAGGCAGATTCTCCATGCACCTGTAACTTTCCTTTGGTCAGTGCGCTAGGTGAAGAAAGAGAAAACAATTATTTTTTATGAGAGAGAGAGAGCAAATTGCAAACTAGTGTCAGCACAGTGCTCAGTTTCATCAGTGCCAGCGAAAAAGCTTGTTGGTGTCCGGTCTCAACACGACCCATCGGGGTAAATACTGCGGTACTGTATTATTTAAAGTAACATCATAGCATGACGAGAACAGTGAAGAACAAACCTCCTTCACGTGTAACACAGCAGCGTAGAACAGTGACCATAG
>NC_041380.1:10377947-10383302 GCF_002162155.2 Triticum dicoccoides
TATTCTTACTTGTATGTTTAGATAGATACTTGTATCATTTTCTTACATTTATTATTGCATCTTATATAGTGCGATGGTTTTGGTATCCGCCCCCGTCGGCCCTCGTCCTGTCTATGATTCGGATTTGGTATGTATATTATCTTTATAACTATTGGTTCATTTATTGTTTATGAAAATTATGCCGACCAATGTGACATAGATTTTATTTATCTAGGATGTATGTGAATCGGAAATGCCAACCGACCCTATTGTCGAGAGGTTAAATTTAGTTGAAGAAGAAAACAATTTGTTGAAGGAAAAAATAAAAAAAATTGAGGAGGAGAAGATGATATTGGAGTTGCATGTTGCGGATGTCGTCCATGATCACAAGATCAAGATGGACGCAATGCACTTGAAGATTAGAAAGATTAGAAAATATGCCATTCATACCGAGGCTTGGTACCATTATGCCGTTGGATCAATTGTTACCTTGATTGCGATTATGATAGCATTTGTTTTCGCATTGAAATGTTTTACATAGTTTCAATGTATGGTTTAATTAATTAGATGCTCTGGAGAGCTATATGTTGTTAGATGAGAACTATGTATGCACTTTGGTTTTAATGTGATGATGAACTTCTATTAATTTGGACACTTAATTATATATAATGCACGCAGATGAACCGGCAATGGATGTACGATGACAGACACACCCGCGAGTACATTAAGGGCGTGCATGAGTTTCTCGATGCGGCTGAGGCAAACAAGCAGAATGGTTTTATGTGTTGTCCATGCACTGAATGTGGGAATACAAGGTCTTACTCTAACCGGAAAATCCTTCACTCCCACCTGTTTTACAAGGGTTTCATGCCACACTATAATGTTTGGACGAGGCACGGAGAAATAGGGGTTATGATGGAAGACGGCGAAGAAGAAGAGTACGATGACAACTATGTGCCCCCTGAATACGGTGATGCTGCAACGGGGGGAGCTGGTGAAGATCAGAGGAACCAGACGATGTGCCCAATGATGCTGCCACGGGTGAAGCTGCTGAAGATCAAGAGGAACCAGACGATGTGCCCGATGATGATGATCTCCGCCGGGTCATTGTCGATGCAAGGACGCAATGCATTAGTCAAAAGGAGAAGCTGAAGTTCGATCGCATGTTAGAGGATCACAAAAAAGGGTTATACCCCAATTGCGAGGATGGAAACACAAAGCTCGGTACCGTACTGGAATTGCTGCAGTGGAAGGCAGAGAATGCTGTGGCTGACAAAGGATTTGAGAAGCTACTGAAAATATTGAAGAAGAAGCTTCCAAAGGATAACGAATTGCCCGACAGTACATACGCAGCAAAGAAGGTCGTATGCCCTCTAGGATTGGAGGTGGATAAGATACATGCATGCCCTAATGACTGTGTCCTCTACCGCGGTGCATACAAGGATCTGAACGCATGCCCGGTATGCGGTGCGTTGCGGTATAAGATCAAACGAGATGACCCTGGTGATGTTGACGGCGAGCCCCTCGGGAAGAGGGTTCCTGCGAAGGTGATGTGGTATGCTCCTATAATACCACGGTTGAAACGTCTGTTCGGAAACAAAGAGCATGCCAAGTTGATGCGATGGCACAGTGAGAACCGAAAGAAAGATGGGAAGTTGAGAGCACCCGCTGACGGGTCGCAGTGGAGAAAAATCGAGAGAAAGTACTGGGATGAGTTTGCAAAGGACCCAAGGAATGTATGGTTTGCTTTAAGCGCGGATGGCATTAATCCTTTCAGGGAGCAGAGCAGCAATCACAGCACCTGGCCCGTGACTCTATGTATGTATAACCTTCCTACTTGGATGTGCATGAAGAGAAAGTTCATTATGATGCCAGTTCTCATCCAAGGCCCTAAGCAACCCGGCAACGAAATTGATGTGCACCTAAGGCCATTAGTTGAAGAACTTTTACAGCTATGGAATGGAAATGGTGTACGTACGTGGGATGAGCACAGACAGGAGGAATTTAACCTTAAGGCGTTGCTGTTCGTGACCATCAACGATTGGCCCGCTCTCAGTAACCTTTCAGGACAGACAAACAAAGGATACCACTCATGCACGCACTGTTTAGATGACACTGAAAGTATATACCTGGACAAATGCAGGAAGAATGTGTACCTGGGCCATCGTCGATTTCTTCCGACCAACCATCAATGTCGAAAGAAAGGCAACCATTTCAAAGGCGAGGCAGATCACCGAAAGAAGCCCGCCATGCGCACCGGTGATCACGTGCTTGCTATGGTCAATGATTTACACTACGTAATCTTTGGAAAGGGTCCCGGTGGACTAGCTGTTCCGAATGACGCTGAGGGACACGCACCCATGTGGAAGAAGAAATCTATATTTTGGGACCTACCCTACTGGAAAGACCTAGAGGTCCGCTCCACAATCGACGTGATGCACGTGACGAAGAACCTTTGCGTGAACCTGCTAGGATTCTTGGGCATGTATGGGAAGACAAAATATACACCTGAGACACGAGAGGACCTGCAACGTTTGCACGAAAAAGACGGCATGCCTCCGAAGCAGTATAAAGGTCTTGCCAGCTATGCTCTTACGAAAGAAGAGAAAGAAATCTTCTTTGAATGCCTGCTCAGTATGAAGGTCACGACTGGCTTCTCGTCGAATATAAAGGGAATAATAAATATGCCAGAGAAAAAGTTTCAGAACCTAAAGTCTCATGACTGCCACGTGATTATGACGCAACTGCTTCCGGTTGCATTGAGGGGGCTTGTACCAGAAAACGTCCGATTAGCCATTGTGAAGCTATGTGCATTCCTCAATGCAATCTCTCAGAAGGTGATCGATCCAGAAATCGTACCAAGGCTAAGGAGTGATGTGGCGCAATGTCTTGTCAGTTTCGAGCTGGTGTTCCCACCATCCTTCTTCAATATCATGACGCACGTCCTAGTTCATCTAGTCGACGAGATTGTCATCCTGGGGCCCGTATTTCTACACAATATGTTCCCCTTTAAGAGGTTCATGGGAGTCCTAAAGAAATATGTCCGTAACCGCGCTAGGCCAGAAGGAAGCATCTCCATGGGCCATCAAACAGAGGATGTTATCGGGTTTTGTGTTGACTTCATTCCTGGCCTTAACAAGATAGGTCTCCCTAAATCGCGGTATGAGGGGAGACTGACTGGAAAAGGCACTCTTGGAAGAGACTCAATAATATGCAGGGACGGATATTCTTGGTCTCAAGCACACTACACAGTTCTACAGAACTCTACCTTGGTGACCCCGTATGTCGATGAACACAAAAACAGTCTGCGCTCCAAACACCCGGAGCAATGCGACGACTGGATTACATGTGAACACATCAGGACTTTCAGCAGTTGGTTGGAAACACGTCTCAGAGGTGACAACACTGTTTGTGATGAGTTGTACTTGTTGTCAAGGGGACCATCTTTGACTGTATTGACTTACAAAGGATACGAGATAAATGGGAATACATTTTACACGATCGCCCAAGATCAAAAGAGCACCAACCAAAACAGCGGTGTCCGCTTTGATGCAGCAACCGAGAGCGGAAAGGACACATATTATGGTTACATAGTGGACATATGGGAACTTGACTACGGACTTGATTTTAAGGTCCCTTTGTTTAAGTGCAAATGGGTCAATCTGTTAGGCGGCGGGGTACAGTTAGACCCACAGTACGGAATGACAACAGTGGGTCTGAAAAATCTTGGGTACACTGACGAACCGTTCGTCCTAGCCAATGATGTGGCACAGGTTATCTATGTGAAGGACATGTCTACCAAACCGAGAAAAAGAAAAGATAAGGAAGCGAATACATCATACGATGAGCCAAAACGCCACATAGTTCTTTCAGGAAAAAGGGACATCCTGGGAGTGGACGGCAAGACAGACATGTCTGAAGATTATGAAAAGTTTCATGAAATTCCTCCCTTCAATGTCAAGGCTGACCCAAGCATCCTGATAAACAATGAAGATTATCCATGGTTACGGCGCAATAAGCAAATGACACAAGCGAAGAAAAAGTGAAGACTTTCTCCCGCAACTATTATGATGATACCATGCCAAATTTGTAACAGACGAACATGCTACCATTGTCCGTTTTGTACATGCACATGCTATGTGGGTGAAATTATGATACCATCCCAACTTTCAACTTTTTCAGAGTTCATTTGAAATTCTTTCATGTCTTATGGTTCGAAACTTTGATACTTCGAAAGTGATTGTCCATTTTGTACACGAAGTGCATCAAGTTTTTGTCGTAACCCTCTCTACTTTTTGGAACATGCTATGTGGGTGAAATGATTATACCATGCCAACTTTCAACCTTTTCAGAGTTCATTTTGAAATGCTTTCCAATTTCAGAGTCGCTCAAAGAATGAATTAATAGCAAACAGAATGAACTACAAAACTTTTATGAAAATAAAAACAATCAATTAAAATATTATGTTATGATCAACTAAAATAAAACTATAATATTCTTCAATAGCAAAAAGAATATAATTTTTGTGACCTAAAATCAAACTATAAGTATTTAATTGTGAGTATAAATAAAAAATAAATAGCAAAGAAGAAAAAAATCTATTTTTATAGTAAAGTTATTCATAAACTAGTGATTCACACAAATTTTTAAAAATTCAAATTTAAACTATTCAAAATTTAAAACTAATGGCACTAACAGAAAGTTTATAATTTTTGTGACCTAAAATCAAAAAGAAATCACTAAAAAAAACTATAAGTATTTAGTTGTAAGTATAAATAAAAAATAAATAGAAAAAAATGCCTCCTACTGGGCCTCCACGGCCTGAATACGACTAGAAACCCTACATGGGCCAGGATTCAGGCCCGCAGAAGGCTCAATAGGCCCACAGGCAGTAGCAAGTTTAGGCCCGAAAGCCTGCATTAGAGAGGAGCTCGAATGGGGAGGCACACCAGCGCTTATAAACCAGTGTCGGCGCCCTTCAGCTAGCGATGTGGGACTAAACTTTTGGGCGCGGGGCAGCACAAGACCATTGGTCCCGGTTGGTGGCACCAACCGGGACTAAAGGGGGCATTGGTCACGGTTCGTGGCACCAACCGTGACCATTGCCCCCCTTTAGTCCTGGTTGGTGCCACCAACCGGGACCAATGGCCTTCGCTTCCCGCCCTTTCGGCTGCTGAAAATTGGCCTTTGGTCCCGGTTCGTCGCACCAACCGGGACTAAAGGGAGCATTAGTCCCGGGTCGTAGCACGAACCGGGACCATTGCTCTAGCTATATAAGCCAACACTTGTAAAATTTTGGCCAACCGCCTCCCATTCGCCCTGACGTCCCCAGGTCGTTCGTCGTCATCGTCGCCGCCCCGAGCCCGTCGTCGCCCC
>NC_041380.1:10383667-10393947 GCF_002162155.2 Triticum dicoccoides
TGTTGATGATATGATGATGTTTTTTTCATATATGCATTTTTTCATATATGTATTAATTTTTTAAGTTGTTAGTAGATATCGATTTTAGGTTAGTGCATTTTATCACTGATTTTAGGTTAGTTGAGCCTCTTTAGTGCATTTTATGTTTGTTGCATTTTAGGTTAGTGCATTTTATGTTAGTGGAGAGGAAAAAGTAAAATAAGGAAAAGGAAAATAAGTAGAGAAAGAAGGAGAAGAAGAAGGAGAATACGAGGAGAGGAAGAAAAGGAAGAGGAGAAGAAGAAAGGAATAGAGGAGAAGAAGAAAAAATAGAAAAAAAAGGAATAGAGGAGAAGAAGAAAAAATAGAAAAATTTTCTATTTTTTCTTCTTCTCCTCTATTCCTTTCTTCTTCTCCTCTTTTTTTTCTTCTTTTTTTTCTTCGATCTTCTCCCCCTCCCGATAGGAAAGTTTTATATAGAAAGTTACAATTTTAGAAAAGTTTTATATATGCAAAAATTACAATTTTAGAAAAAGAAGGATAGGAAAGAAGAAAATAAGAAGAGGAAAGAAAGAAGAAGAGGAGAGGAAAAGAAGAGGAGAAATAAATAAGAAGAAGAAAAAAGAAGAAAAAGAAGAGGAGAAGGAAGAAAGGAATAGTGGAGAAGAACACTATTCCTCTCCACTATTCCTTTCTTCCTTCTCCTCTTCTTTTTCTTCTTTTTTCTTCTTCTTATTTATTTCTCCTCTTCGAGGGGTCGAGGGTCGGGAACTAGGGTAGAGGGTCGAGGGTCGTTAAGGGGTCAAGGGTCGAGGGTTTCAGGGTCGAGGGTTCGAGGGTTCTATAGGTTCGAGGGTCGAGGGTTCCAGCAGGGTCGTCTAGGGGTCGAGGGTTCCAGGGTCGTCGAAGGTTCGAGGGGTCGAGGATCGCCGAGGGGTCAAGAGAGGTTTCCTAGTGTCAAAGTATTGAAGAAATCCATGCCTTCATCATTAGCCAGAAGTAACCAGGGCATCTTGGTTCGAAGTTCTGCAAAGTTGTTCTGGAATGGAGTCCCGGATAGAATAATCCGCCTTTTGGTACGAATTCAGCAAAGGCCTTCCAAATAGCGATATTCGGAAGGCTCTTGCTGAACTTTGTACCAAAAAGCGAATTATCCTATCTGGGACTCCGTTCCAGAACAACTTTGAAGAGCTTCGTACCATCATGCATATGTTACTTTCGCCTAATGATGAAGACATGGTTTTGTTGAATCCTTTGACACTAGGCAACCTCCCGACCCCTCGGCGATCCTCTCGAACATGAGAGGAAGAAGAGGGTCGTCTAGGGGTCGAGGGTTCCAGGGTCGTCGAGGGTTCGAGGGGTCGAGGATCGCCGAGGAGTCGAGAGAGGTTTCCTAGTGTCAAATTATTGAAGAAATCCATGCCTTCATCATTAGACGGAAGTAACCAGGGCATGTTGGTACGAAGTTCTGCAAAGTTGTTCTGGAATGGAGTCCCGGATAGAATAATCCGCCTTTTGGTACGAATTCAGCAAAGGCCTTCCAAATAGCGATATTCGGAAGGCTCTTGCTGAACTTTGTACCAAAAAGCGAATTATCCTATCTGGGACTCCGTTCCAGAACAACTTTGAAGAGCTTCGTACCATCACTGCAAGAGATTAGACCTACTGTGACGAGCCAAAAATGTCATCGAACAGCAAATAAGGTCACAAATTACACTTGAGTGACGTTTTATGGGCGTCACAAGCATCGTCACGGAATCCCCGTCACAGATTACTCTTGGTGACGGCACACGCAAGACAATGTCATTGAAAATGGTACCTTCAGTGACGTTTTATAGAATGTCAACAGCTTGCTATTTCTATGATGGTGGATTAATGTCACGAGTTAGGAGCAAAGATGCCATATTGTACAATATTCAATGATGGAGCAACACCACTGATTTTATGCCACGTCAATACCCGCACAGATTACCCCACTACTAGCTTCACTACTTCCATTATTGATGAAGATGACATCATCAAAATATATTTACTATATTTCAAATAATTTACGATGAATTATCAGATCCACTATATCGTAAATGCAAATTACAGTAAGTATTTAATTTGCATCACATTATATAAATAAGATATGAGCCACATCACATTATAGATTGAAATAAAAAACAATCATATTATATATTCAATCTCTTAGACAAATCATCCTCTAAATAGAAATGACAATAAAAAATAACACCAACTCAAGTTTGACATGACAATAGACAAAATGATGGATTCTTGCTGAGTTGCTCGAGCCCTTAATAGAAAACCAATCAGGTTATCTGCATCATGTTGCTTCTTTTCCTAGGCTTCATTCTTCTCTTGTTGGCTCTTCTTCAAAGCCTCCAATTCTTCTTGATTCTTCTTTTGCATCTCTTCAAATGCTGTGTTTTGTGCCTCAAGTCTCAGGGCTAACTCCCCTCGATGCCTATAAATTGAGGAAACACAATAGTGTGTTGCATCTTAATGAGATGAAAACATACAAACTGAAAACATATAAGAGTACCACTAAGAAGCATACAATCTATCAAATTATGAATCTAAGTACATTATTAACTAGATTTGCGGGTATGCGAATGAGCTAATAAAACAGTATATTAGTTTGGCAAAACAAGAAGACACAAACTTGTATAAATAGTTGTCAGTTGAAATAATTTACATATATCAAGGTTGTACTTTTAACTACTTGCTACTTCAAAGTTTTAAATAGCATGTGAAAAACTAGTGAGTCTAGTACGGCAACATATGACAATGAACTATAGTAATCTTTTCATAGTTAGTTGCATAAGTATAGTTGTTTGACACTTTGGTTACTACAGGGTTTTTTGGTTTCAGCCCCCACCAGCCCTTCCAAAATGAGGGTGCGTAAACTTTTTGGTGAAGGAAATCGCCGCCAACAACTCGCCTGCACGCTCGTATAGAATTGCAAGGGCTGGCAAAAAGTTTGGCTGGGATCCGAAATTTTGGATGCGATCCAAACACTTGCCAGCCTGTTGGTCAACGGCCAATATTTTGGAAGGGCGGCCGTGGGCTGCCATCCAAACAGGCCCTACAAAAGTTTTGATCAACACATCACTGAAAAACATATCAGTAATGTACTAAAAAATCACAGACCAAAACACAAAAATGTCTCTTTAGTAAGGAGTGACATCCATTCATCCATTCAAAATAGTGAATAATCTCAGAATAATGCAGTATCTAGAGGTCATCACCCAACCACTACAGGCCACCTAATTCCTATTAACTCTATGTTTTCTCATTTCTGAATTGATTCAGACATGCTTTGAATTTGACCGTTCATCACCTTCTATATGTATAATTAAGTGCCATAAGCAACTACTAGTAGTGTCTACACTATTTTAATCAGTTGTGTGCTTACTCACCTTCTCCAGCAGATACAGCTAATTGTGTACTTGCATTGCAGTTGTACAATACTTCCTCAATCTAAATATAACAAATAAAATACAAGTTATGCGCAAAGAAAGGACACGATGACCTTAAATGTTAGGCATGCACAACCAGGTAAGGAATTGTCGAGTACTGGACTGCAATATTGCTGGACTGTAACAAAACAGAAAGTGGAGAGTCAACAAGCAAGTAGTAAAAATATTGAGCTTCAGACTTTACCAACATAGCAAGATTGATAAGATTATCTTGATATTGCAAACCCAGTCCTGCTACCTACAGTGAGAAGTCGATTAATGCGCCTGCGTTATTAGGGGAATAAAACGGAATAACATAATCATTTTCTCTTTCACCGAGAAGTATTAGCATCTGAATGAACCTTTTAGTATATGGCCCATGATACGAGCCCTCGACATATCTTTACCTTGTTAACTGTAATCACAGAATATTGACTTCTTGTGCATAGTTACTAATAAAAGGCTATTCCTAGTACAGTTTCACTGTTAATACTCTGAATGTAGAGTCTAGTCACATATTAGATGCTCTTGAGCATGATGGAGATTGCATAATCTTGCAGCTTAAAAGGGAAACTTGAGTTGAAATTATTCATTGTAGAAATTTATAGACAGTCAGGTACATATAAGTATAAACCATGCATACCTTTGATAAGACCAAAGGAAATTGATCTTACTCCTTATCTACATGAACTGCAACTAGGTAAAGGAGATCTCAAATACGTGGTTAGAAGAATGAAATTCCAGATCACAAATCCCACATCAGGAAATTATGGAAGAAAAAGGAAGCAGCGAAATATTACACTCAAGTAGTTCGAAGGGGAGCAGATCTAATGGTGCTGTAGTCAGGTTCCTTGCAGAGTTTCCGACCCATCCTCTAGCCTGTCTGCATCATTGTGTTACCTCTCTCAAACCTGGTCTCCCACCGCCGCCGTCTTGTTGCTCATCGGATGAAACCAATCTTCTAAATCACCATCTACATCTCAAGTAGTGGGTGATGGAGGGGTGGTGAGGCCGCGTCCAGATCTTGGTGAGGCACGAGGTGAGAAACGAAGCTGAGGAAGGCGCCAGAGATGGAGTAGGCGATGGTCGACAAGTCATCCATGAAGTGGCGGTGGAGGTAGCATGGAGGTCGGACCAGGCAGCAAATGGAGCAGGCCGGCGGCGGTGTAGTGGTGGCTGGGGACGGGGAAGCAAGGAGGGATTGGGTGGGGCGGTAGGCTAGAGGGCGGAGGCAGGGAGGGGTTTCGGGTGGCGCGGCTGGCGACGAGTGATTTGGGGGCGCCGCCTGTGAGATGCGATTTGAGTCAGGTGCGAGTGGGTACAGCCACAGGTGTATTTGGGGATTTTTTTGGGCTAGGGTTCTATTTGGAGGCATAGAGCATGGCGTGAGACCTAGCGCCAAATTGGCTGACCCGCGCATGGAGTTGATTTTTTTCCTCCGTGGATGGATCTGAATTCTAGTGTGCATCGTTTTATAATGGGTGCAGATCATGGTGTTCGCCCGTTCAAACTCCTGGAGCAAAAAAGCTTGTTGCCTGGCAACTACCTTTTTATAGATAAGATAGTCTAAAATAAGATACGAATTAAAAAATATCCCATTGACTCTCATATTTCCATTTTAACTTTTGGATAGAAACGTAACAACATTAGCTCACGACTGCACCATTGAAGGTTTTTTTGCATACCCGCTCACTATTTATTATGCTATAGATATGAAAATAGTGTTCACTCATTTCCTCTTGGCTCCCTAATTTTCATTTTTATTTTTGAGATAAACAACATCAGCTCATGGGTGCTCGATTCAAGTTTTTTTCCCAACCACTACCTATTTAAATTTGAAAGAACAAAATAAGGTTTACCTTTACAAAAAAAATAGTATAAGTATTTCCATGGCCAATGCCTCTTTATATTATAACAAAAAAAATTACAACACTGGGTAGCCTTTGAAAAAACTATGGCAGGACCCACTGCCAACATTGACACATTGGTCCAATCGCTCAATAACCCAAGAACTAGCTATGGTGGGTCTGACTACAATACGTAACATGCCAAAAATTATCTTCATACATTCGTAGTACTCGGTGACTCTAGCGGGCTCGTCATGGAAATTACCAAAACATCACAAAAATTGGGAGTCAGATGTGTTGAGAGGTCGGGGCAATTTGGTGACGTTTATCGTCACCGATTTGCGGTAATTGGTGACGCCACCTACGACAACATCACACATTAGGATTTTTGGTGACGTTTTCCTCCATTGTCACGAGAATTTTCGTCACAGTATGTCAATTTTGTTGTAGTGCATCATGCACATGTTACTTTCGCCTAATGATGAAGACATGGTTTTGTTGAATCCTTTGACACTAGGCAACCTTCCGACCCCTCGGCGATCCTCTCGAACATGAGAGGAAGAAGAGGGTCGTCTAGGGGTCGAGGGTTCGAGGGTTCTTCTCCTCTTTTTTTCTTCTTCTTCCTCTCTTTTTTATCGGGAACGAGGGTCGTCGAGGGACATAGATGTAGTGTCGTCGTTGTCGATATATACCCCCTCCCGATAGCTTACTATGATTAGGTAGCTAGTTCTACGTTTGGCACTAATATATCCATCTGTCATGTTTGAATAATAATTGCCATGTTGTAAATATTTGTAGAAACTATGGACACCGCCCTAGACGAAGCAAAAGAAGCGTTGTTGAGGGACATAATCGCAGAAGGAAGTGATGCCATCTCGTTGTTTCTCAACGAAACCAATGGTCTGGAAGGAGAGGGTGAACAAGCTGGTTACGGTGACCTAATGCCGGTGTAAGAAGAAGAACATGAGGACGGCTGCGGTGACCCAATGCCGGTGCAAGAAGGAGACCGTGATGACGGCTCCGGTGACCGAACCGAGTCCGGCCAGGTATATATATTAGTTAAGCCTATGCTGACTAGCTGATTGATGCATTCATTGTTTTGGTATGTACACATATTAATTAAGTCTTTGTTCTTTTTTCTAGCCCTCCGGATCGAGCACAACTTCGGTAAAGAGACGAGGCCCGAAGAAAAAGTTGAGCTCGGATGAAAAGTTTGAGATCATATTGAACCCCTCCGGACAAAGAGCGCATTTGTTGCTCAGTGCGGGGTTCTGGTTAGGGACAAAGATCCCGATAAGCATACAGCAATGGTTTAAGCCGGCTACAGAAGACCCTGAGGTCTCTTATGTCAATGATATGCAGAAAAATGATCTTTGGACTGAGCTGAAGTCAAATTTCACCCTACCGCCTGAGGATAATCCAGAGAACCCAGTTAAAGACAAATTAATCAAGTCTTTTGCTCTGAAGAGGATGGCAGAACTATTCAGGAGGTGGAAGAAAGAGCTGAATAAGTTTGTCGAAAATAATGAGACACCAGAATTCAAGGGCAGATATGAGAAGATCAGAGATCACTGGCCCGCATTTGTGGCCCACAAGACATCGGAAAAGAGTCAGAAGATGTCAGCGACAAACAAGCAAAATGCTGCGAAGAAGAAGCTTCACCATCGCACGGGGTCAGGTGGCTACCTCGTAGCCCGGCCTAAGTGGTCCAAGACTGAGAATGATTTGGTTCATAAAGGGATCGAACCAGAGACAATTAACTGGCCAGACCGTTGCCGGACTTGGTTCTTCGGGGCTGGCGGAACCCTGGACCCTGTAACAGGGAAGTGCATTTGGACGACCGATCAAATGGACATATCAGTCAGTAAGCTTAAGCAGTATATCGAAGCAGCGCAGGAAGGGACGTTCTTTTCAGACAGAGAGAACGACGAGCTCACAATGGCCCTCGGGAATCCTGAGCACCCTGGACGGACACGAGGCATGCCAGGCTCCATTCCGTGGAAGGTTGGGTTTTCGGACGCAGGCGGTTACAAATCCCATGAGAGGAGGAAAAAAGTGCAGCAGACCCAAATGCAGGCACTGCAAGCAAGGGTAGACGCGATAGAGGAACAAGTAGCAAATCGCAGCAAACGTACTGCCGAAGCCTCCCCTGAAGCTACCCCGCCATCTCAGCGCAGAAGCAGCGTGGCTTCCACCGAGCTGCTTCAGCCGGAGCATGCCTTGACGGCTCCTGCCAGCTATCCCGTGGATGCTATAACGGAGTCTCAAAATTGCCACCTTATGACGCAATGGATGAATTTGAAGGTCAAGGTGGCTGTTGGCTCTGTTTATCCTACTGAACCCGGCGCAACTTTTCACTGTCGGCCGATTCCAGAAGGATATGCTAGGGTGATGGTGGATGAGGTAACGGAGGGATTTGAGGACCTCCAGCTTGACCACCCTACTGATGAAGGGAAGACTCGGCTGGGGTCTGCTCTGAAGACTCCATGCCTATGGCGGAAGGAGCTCATCAACCTTCCGAACTGGACGCCACTGCCTCCTCCTCCTCCGGCGAGTCAGGGCACTCCGCCTCCACCGCCTCCTCCTCCGGCGAGTGACGATCAGGGCCCTCGGCCGGCTCCTTCTCCGGCGCGTGGCGGCACTCCGCCTGCGCCGACGCGCCCGAGCAGCCAGCCTCCTCCTTCTCCGCCTCGTCAGCAAGGGCGGAAGAGACCTGCCGCCGCTCCAGCTGCTCCGACGCGTTGTAGTCCTTCTCCTCCGCCTCTTAAGCAAGTAAAGAAGACAACCGCTACGTCTGCTCGGTCGGCGTCTAGCAGTACAACCAGAGGCGGGAGGACATACAGATTCGGTCCTTCTCTGAAGACTCCAGAGAAGTTACCATATGAGAGGACCCTGGAGGAGAACACCGAGATCGCGCGAGAAGAAGTGAGGAACTTCTTTGAAGGGGTGAAAGCAAAGAAACATCCACCTCCGGAGGAGAAGGTAGATCGGGTGAAAGTGAAGCGCACTCTGGCTGCCCTGACAAAACCACCGAAGTCTGATCCGCCGAAAGGAAACTATGACCGCATTATTGGAAAGGAATTTGCCGAAGCGGAGCGGTCGGGAAGTACTGTCAGTGATCAAAGGCTGAAAGACCGACGAGCTGGGAAACAAATTGCCCAGCTCGGCGAACAAGCGAAGCAATCGTGCCCCCCTCTCAAGGTGCCTAGCCACAACATCGCTAATGATCCGAGGATGGTGCCGGTTATAGCAATCTTGCAGATTACCTGCCCGACGAAGTACATTATGAACCCATGGACGTGCAGATACAAAGATACGAGTACGGGAAGCCTCTCGTCAAAGATGAAAGATCTCTATCAACGATGATGCGAAGATTGCATGATTGGTACTTGAAAATCTGCAGAGACTCTGGGGGGAGGAGTACTTTGTATGTGAAAGTTAAAAAGGAG
This sequence comes from Triticum dicoccoides, assembly GCF_002162155.2. Taxonomy (NCBI): domain Eukaryota; kingdom Viridiplantae; phylum Streptophyta; class Magnoliopsida; order Poales; family Poaceae; genus Triticum; species Triticum dicoccoides. Next base: position 10,392,404 of record NC_041380.1, read on the forward strand.
CATGACCTCGTTGGAATTGATCTGTTGCCTGTTCCATTTGAGGAGTTCTATCAGATTTTCAATCAATTGGCCCTCGATAAAACAACGGTCGCTTGCTACTGTCTGTAAGTAGTACTACTTCTGTCATTAAGTTTCTCTATATAGCTTAGCTCTTTCATTGCATGTATTTATAATCATCCTCACTATATTATGCAGATTGAAGATCGCCGAATTGAAGAAAAGACAAGTCGGTGATATTGTGTTCATTAACACATATCTCATAGATGCAACTGAGGTTAAACTTCATGCCGCAGCTACCGAGGCCAACTTGCTACGACGTTCGTAATAAATCAAAACAAAGATATAATACTCTTTCCTTACAACTTCAGGTGAGTGTTACTGTCTTGTGCGTATTCGGTTTCCCTTATATATTAGTCAAGGTTATAGTAATGTAATTGATGAGTTATGCATGTGTGTGCAGTTTCCACTATATTCTCCTAGAGATTAAGCTTGAGCAGGGAGTAGTAACCGTCTTAGACTCTAAACGAAAAGATCCCCAGGACTATGCAGACATGACTCAAATACTCCAGAAGTAAGTTAAATCGATCATTATCTACCATATCAGCAACTTTGTTCATTTCCTGATATCAAGTAATTGTTTTCTTTGTCCGGCAGGGTTTGGAGAAAATTCACCAAAACAGTTCCGGGACTGCCAAAGGAGCTGGAATTTAGACACCCGAAAGTAAGTACTATAGTAGCATGTTCCGCGCATCTCCTAGTGATTCAAGCGCTAGTTTCATCAATACCATTTAGCATTCTTGCTTATCAGTTTGATTGACCTCTATTTCTTGTAAAGTGGTTGTGGCAGGAACAAGGGAATGACTTCTGTGGATACTACATCTGCGAGTCCATCCGCCACACGACCTGTGAGCGGGGCGGGTACTCTAACGAACAATATGAAGTACGTAAATAACAACATTCACAATTTTATTTTATTACCATCATTTGTGTTGAGTTTCATTTATTTATATATATATATACATATATATATATATATATATATACACACATATATATATATATACATATATATATATGTGTGTGTATTGACCCCCTTCTTCAAATTAGATGTTTCGGAAGCGGGATGAACTCCTAGCACCAGCTCGCATGCGAGCAATTCAAGAGGAATTGGCGGCATTCTTTCTTGACCACGTGATCCCTGAAGACGGAGAATTTTATGTGGACCCTGAGTCCGTATAATTATATTTGTAAGAGATAATTATTGTATATATGTAGCCGGTAGTGTCAGATAGATATACGAGAACTTGTTGTTCGACCAATCTCTCGGAGAAGGAGAGGTGGTCGATATCACTTCTCTCTGTATGCATATATGTTCATGACGATCTTCTGTTTCCTTCGTTTGCTTACTAGCTAGCCAGCGTGTCTAGTCCTCTCTATACGTATGTATAGTACGTAGCGTCGACCAAGCACGGACATAAGAGAGGACACTTCTCTCTATTAATTATAGCTAGCTAACACAATATATGAAACACCTAAATTAACCC
>NC_041380.1:10394354-10399318 GCF_002162155.2 Triticum dicoccoides
CAAAATAAAACAAAAACCCCAGCCACAGAAATGCTGACGCGTGAATGCCTATTGGTCCCGGTTGGTGCCACCAACCAGGACCAAAGGGTCTCCTGACTGGGCTCTGCGCACTGCCCACGTGGAGGGCCTTTAGTCCCGGTTCTGAATTGAACCGGGACTAAAGGGGGGAGGTATTAGTACCGACACTTTAGTCCCGGTTCCGGAACCGGGACTAAAGGCCCTTACAAACCGGGACTATAGGCCCTTTTTCTACCAGTGATCTACTGGTAAAGGCTGTAGAGAAGGGCTTAACTGAAGCTATCAAGTGCTTATTGGAAGCTGGTGCAAACCCAAATGTTTCTGACACGGTGATTGCTCTTCTTGTCACATTCTTGTGTCTTGCTTGGCTTTATAGTTTCAGCAGACTTGTCTTATACACATATCCAACAATCATATGAGTTATGATGTAAGTACACCTACATGATGCTGTCTGTAAAATAAAAATAAAAGGCTTAGTTACCTTTATTTTTTGCATATACTTGTTAGTGCTTTGAGTTGTCCACTTTGGGCCATGCCTTTAATTTGGTCAGATATAGATACATATGGCACACCAACACTACGTCGACTTATTATGATGGTAGTGAATTAATATGGTTTGCATTTATCATGTCTAGAGCATTGCTTATTTCTTAATGTTGAGTATTTAATTTTTAAAGCTTTCATTGTTCCTCGACAGTTTGATAGATTGCCAATAGAGTGGGCTGCTGAGTATGGTACACGGGAAGATGTTGAGATTCTCTTTCCATTCACCTCACCCGTTTCAACTGTGGGAAATTGGAGTGTTGATGGAATCATTAGTCATGTGAAGATGGAAATCAAGCAACTTGAGGTACATCCAAATTTTCTTGCACACCCATGGAAATTTTGGTGTATGTTAACACTATGAGTGTGTAGGCGTTAAGTCGATGTGTAACACTTGTAGATTGTAGATCGAGAACTGCCAAAGTTTAGTCTCCTATTCCTCACTCATGATGTGCGCATGTGTTTTCTTGCATCTGCATCGTTGTCTGATCTCTGTTCCTGAAAACTGATCTATTATCTTAGAAATGGAAAATAATTTTTGATATAATGCGCTATTGGATAACTTAATCTGCTCAATTGGTAATTCATTAAATCTGATTTTGTTATAAAATACAGGTAGCCATTTTTTTTAAATAGCTCTCTTACTTTATTTCCTGTCTGTGTAGCAAGTGAGAACGGTGATTTTCAAATCTTGCATTCATTAAAAATTGTTTCTTGTATTCATGCACTTTACCTTACCATCGTGCCGCATCGCTGTCAACTCATATATTATCTTAGAAATGGAAAATAAACTTTTATATAATGCTTTGTTGGATAACTTAATCTGCTCAATTGGTAATTCATCAAATACGATTTTGTTATAAAATAACAGGTAGCCAGTTCTTTTTTTTAAATAGCTCTATTACTTTATTTCCTGTCTGCGTAGCAAGTGAGAACGGGGATGTTCAAATCTTGCATTCATTAAAACTGTTTCTTGTATTCATTCACTTCACCTTACCATCATGCCGCAGCAGTTAAGGACTGTTTTTCCCAAACATGCATCAGAGCTCTTTATATATATATATATATATATATATATATATATATATATATATATATATATATATATATATATATATATATATATATATCTGACTCATGTTACTATGAGTTGCCTAGGATGGTAATTTTGTGAAAAAGAGGATGTGTGACCTGAAACGACAAGCGGATGAAGCATTCAGAAAGCAGGATTATGTAAATGTGTCAGTGCTCTACACACAGGTACGTTGCCGGACTATCTTTTCTTTGTAGACTGGTGGTACAGCCATGAAATATGTTCCTCCATAACAATTTATTAGTTGATTTATCATTGGCATTAAATGATCTTGGTGATGAGTAAATGTTACCTGTTACCTTGTAATCACATGATCCTGTTGAAAGATGAGCCACTAGTGTGGATGCGCATCTTGTCGCATACATGGAGGGTTAGCCAAACAGTGTAGACTAGAGGAAAGTGTCATTCCTCTGGCTACTGGTAACAGAAAATGGCGACAATTATGTTCGAAAGTAAAATAAGAATTCAAACACATTAATATCCGCCTTCCATTTCATTGGGAGGAATTTCAGGTGGTTAGTTGCTCTTTTCTCACAGTTTTGTGTTTCGCTCCTTGTACCTATAGAACAAATGACAAATTTTTGGCCTAAGCTGAGCAGTGTTTCTCGAATGTGCCAATAACGCTGCTAATTTTCACTGCTTTGTCTGCTGCAGGCACTGAAGATCCCTGTTCAAGAATTCATCCGATTAATCAGTTAACTTGCCGATTAATCCCTACTCATAGGGTCCCGAGTAGCCGATTACCCGATAAATCGTCTGATTAATTGATTAAATGGCCGATTAACTTGCCGATTAGCCTATTAATCCCCTACTCACCGGCCGACCGAGCAGCTACCAGTTAACGATTTCCTCAACAATGTTGAAGATGGATAACTTTGACGCTAAGTTGCTGTCAAACAGGAGTCTTTGCTGGCTTCGCATGGGTGATGGACAAAAGGCTTATGGTGATGCAGCTAAATGCAAGAGGCTGGGTCCAAAGTGGGCAAAGGCGCACTATCGGCAAGAAGCAGCTCTAATGTTCATGAAGGTGCAATAGGAGATCGAGTTCAAACTGACAATTCCATTGCTCCTTTCATACCTGTTATTCGTTTCTGATGCGCGCTTGCCTCCCTTAGGACTATGAAAGAGCCCACTACTCACTCTCACGCGCTTTAGAGTTGGACCCTGAAAGCGAAGAGACTGAGAACATGTTCTGGTAAGAGTTTCTTGAGTGATATCTCTAGATCTGCACTGTCAGCGCAGCTGCAGATTCTAGGTGTTGTGATCAACTCACTAGTTAGCAGAATTTGTGTAGAATTCAATCCTTCTTTAACATGTTGTGATCAGCTCATTAATTAGCAGAATTCGATCCTGCTTTTAGCAATGTGTGATCGCTCAACTGATGCATGCAGGGAGGCCATGGAACTGAGGTAATCAAGCCCTGCACACCGACTGAAGAGAGAAGCTCACGTGCAGAATTTAAGAATCTCTTTTTGCGTTCTCGGACAAAAATGCCGAACTCTGAATTATGACGCCTTCTCTTTCGATGTAATTCATTCTTGAACCTTAGAGCAAAACATGCATGTTACTGGGTACTTATTTATTAGTTCTGTGGAAGTGTGGCGGCAGTGGTTGGTGACTGAACTGGGTATGCCAGACTGAAGTGTTTGGCAGGATATTGTTATATTTTTGCACTGCCAATTCCCATACTTGCGAAAGAGCGGATTTTTGCTCAGGTAAATGGGATGTCTGCGACCTGCGACCATGTACTTGCCGATCATTTATCAGATTGCAACTTTACTGTGCAAAACATTGGCACTGTTCATGTCCTTGTTGCTGTTAGTTCTACACGTACTTTATTCACTGGTCATCACGTGTAATATGGTCACTTTTGTAAGTCTAATGTGTTATGTGGTCGTTTTTGGTCACTGCCATGAAAATTATGTTGTTTTGCTTCACTGTTGTTAACGTCAATCCGCCCATAGATAACTCTTTTACGCTGAATCGCTTCATTTTTAGTAACATTATTTCTCTCTTGAGGTTTTTATGGGTTTCTTTTTTCTGTACAATTTTGATGTAGATTTTTATCCTTAGGTTCACCATGCTCCACAGTTCCTTGTTAATGTTTGTGAAAATCATGCTTTTATGTTCCAAGGTACGTAGAAGACGAGAAAGTTGAATTTAAAATATACAATTATATATTTCTCTTGGATGCAAGTTCCAATTGGAATAAATGTGTGAACCAGTCCTTGGAAGGATTGTTTATTTCCGTGATGAGAGATGAGAAAAAAAGGGCACATTTATCTCTGTTCGTATGTAGAAGCAAATATTTTTTTTTCAGACAAAAAATGAAACTTAGCATTATTATATGAACATTCAATCAACATCACTGAGAAGAAAATCGTACACTCAATTCAATTCTGATGCGGCGAATAGACAAAGAAAAATAACAATAACGGGAGCACAGCTCAGCCCCCGAATTTCATCTCGTATTCATCAAATGTAGCACTTAATCTACAGCAACATAATTCAAGATCAAGTTTCCAGCGGCATAATGCGCAAAGTTGTAGCAAATGCCAGCTGAATAATCAGGAACAGATATTGTATATTGCTGTGCTCAGCAATTATTAGAGCTTACATAGATTACAAGTGCCAGTGGCAGACGGCAGTACACAAGCTGGAAGGCCAAAAAGATGGATCGGATCAACGAAGACCGAAGAAGTGCTCCTCCAGAAGAATCGGTCGCATCAGGTGTAGGCGTGCAGACACGCTGAAGAATTGGCAGAGCTAGCAACCAAAACCACCATTAACTGACGAGCAGAGCACTCATTTCACACAGCATATATAATGTGGAATAAGACGACATGCATTGGCATTGTTGCATAGCCTCCCATGTTATCCCGTGGTTGCATACTTCTGTTTCTAATATAGGTGAATAAGATAGACATGAACTCGGAGAAAGGAATAAATTCGCGTAGCAAATTAGCTTACTTTTTTTTGCGGGGGAAAGAACTTGTATTACTCACGGAAAGTGTTCATACAATCATTGTTTGCATGTTCTACCACTTCAGGAGGAGCTGACCCTATCCAAGTCATGGTTCTATTTTCAACAAATTAGCTTACTTGAGAAACTCGTAACAAAGGAACCTGGTTTTGTTGTAAGCTCGAAAGTGCATCTCTTTGTAATGGACGTCTTTTCTTCTTCAGACCTCAACGACACTCTCAACCCGGTGGCCTCCGGCATCGACCTTAATGTCATGAAGAACACCCAGTTCCAAGCTACATGCATAAACCAAACTCTGCTTGTTCTAGTAAATATCAGTCAGTTTGC
>NC_041380.1:10399789-10431995 GCF_002162155.2 Triticum dicoccoides
TTTTTCTTTCTAGTGTTGATGCGCTACCTTGTTGTTTGATTCTGTATGGCTCATATTATATGGCCGACAAGCTCAGCATCGACAAGAGTGGAGCTCTGCATCCTCCTCCTCTTCAAGAGGTACAGAACCACCATGGCCGGGCTGCAGAGCAGGAAAATCACATTAGTAGTAGGATTACTATGTCTAACAATACCTCGTCCAGGGAAGGTAAATAGTTTGTGCAAAGTAGAATATAGAACGCCGTGTGCCTCTGTGCCTAGTCAAAGAACGCAGCGTCCATGTTCCCATGATCACACACGTACGCCATGTAGTGGTGCAGTTAGAAACAGTAGTGGTGCTCGGCACCTGAGGCTCTCTCCTGTATAATATACGGCTCAGCAAGATCAATGCAAATGTGTGTTGTGTCCCACTCTTCTTCAGGAATGTTGATGTTAAAAATTCTCATCACGCAGACACACACCTGCACCTGCATAATAGCAACCCCCACCCACATCAAGAGGGAAGGGTACGTTCCACCGGCATCCATAGGAACCGCAACCATCCATGGGCGCCAAATGGCAACCCATTCATTAAATTACCTGGTATCTGATGCGCCTGCATTGCAGCTCCGAGGCGAGTCTCTGAAAAGTGCAGAAAAAATGGCACTTCCAGCAGCACCATTTACTGTTGGGCGGCAACTGACGAGGCGGCCAATAAGATCAGCAACAGGCACTAGGTCCAAATGGCAGCTCGTCCATCAACAAAGCTGTCAATGTTCTTTGTGCCAACAGCAAATATTTTTACATGAAAAGACAATGCTGGATGACAACCATATACGACTTGATCTGAAGAACATTGTGCCTGCCATTTTTTTAGTGCAAGTCAGGGACCTCTTAATTGGTACTATATGTCAAGCTTCTTATGAAAATATTTATGTTAACATCCACACCCAGAATAAGGAAGAGTAGTGCGCAGTAGGCGAGCAACTACCACGAAAATGACCTGTGCCAGCAGAGCTAGATAGTGACCTTTTGGAACTAGTGACTAGTGAGACCTGGGATGTTATCATGATACTGTCTACTGTATGGTGCTGATTATTAGATACTGTGAGAGGGAGACGATCTTTGATCGGTTGACCACTCGGGAGTCCAGGCACCACCGCGTCTCCGAGATAATCTTTCCAGCGATCAAGCTCCATCAACTCGGTATCCTGTCTCTCCCCTCTGCAAGCTTATCCCTGCATCTCTTCAGTTGCTTACTAGCTTTCCATGTATGCAGTCTCCGTTACCGTTCAACTTCAAGCACCATGGGTCCTGTCAGCCTCTTCTTCCTCATACTTGCCACTGCAGCACCGTTGTTCTCCGCGGCACAAGGCTCTGGCTATCCGACAGCCAACCTCTCGACGATGTGGATCAACAACGACACCTCCCTCCCGCACGTCCACTACAGAGGAGGTTTAGTTGTGCGCCCCATTCTCCTCCGTTCACAAAGTAAATACTATAGCCAGTCCTTTGCCACGGGATTCTTCTGTGCCCCACCTTGCGACAAGTTCTACTTTGCCGTGTTCATTGTCCAAACCAACGCTGACACCCGTATAGTTGATGGGAATCCACCGGTGGTCTGGTCGGCCAACCGGGCTCGTCCTGTCAGGGAGAATGCCACCGTTGAGCTAACTTCGGATGGAGAATTGGTCCTTCGAGATGCTGATGGTAGCCTGGTCTGGTCGACCGGTACCTCACGGCGGTCGGTAGCTGGCATGATGATCACCAACATCGGCAATCTGGTGCTGTTTGATTTGATGAATGCAACTGTATGGCAGTCATTTGATCATCCTACCGACGCGTTGGTCCCTGGACAGTCACTTCTGGAGGGCATGAGGCTCACAGCAAGTACATCTGCAACAAATTGGACAGAGAATCAGTTTTATGTCACTGTACGCGTGGATGGTTTGTATGCTTACATTGCGTCCGCACCACCACAGATCTACTATATGGCGGAATCAAACGACAACAAGGAAGGAAATGATACAACAAAGGTTACATTCATGAATGGCAGCCTCAGCATCTTTGTCGACCCAAAATATCGAGATATGAATAGCATCTCATTGCCAACAGCTAGGTCCACCCAGTTCATGAGACTAGAGTCTAATGGCCACCTTTGGATGTATGAATGGAATACTGGGGAAGAAACATGGCCTGCTGTGTATGATGTAATGAAGCCAAAATTTGGTGATTGTGGTTTCCCAACTGTGTGCGGGGAGTATGGAATATGCACAGGCAGGAAGTGCACCTGTCCCCTTCAGGATAACAATAGTTCAGGCTACTTCAAGCCGATTGGTGGCCCCGAAGAAAGTCTTGGTTGCACACCCCTGAACCCAATCTCTTGTCAAGAAATGCAGCAATATCGGCTCTTAACCCTTAACGAAGTTTCTTACTTTGATTTGAGCGACCACATTATGAATGAAACCAACCAAGATGATTGTAAACAAGCCTGCTTGAAAAACTGCTCCTGCAGGGCCGTCACCTTCAGGTTTTACCAGAATGAAACCGAAGGTTATTGCCGGTGGGTGACCAAGGTCTTCTCCTTGCAATCAATAAAATTTGAACCTCTTGATTACAACAACTCTGTTTTCATCAAGGTGCAGCTTGGCCCTTCCAACTCAGCTGCTGCAAACAACAGCAACCTCATTTTAGGCACTACAATCCCAGCTATTATTATTGTTGTATTACTTGCTATTGCTGTCACCCTTTATTTACACAGGAGAGCATATTATGACAAGAAAGATGAAGACTTCAATTTTGATCAATTTGCTAGAATGCCGGCCAGGTTCTCTTTTCAGAAGCTAAGAGAATGCACTCAGGGGTTCAATAAAAAACTTGGAGAAGGTGGATTTGGATCTGTTTATGAAGGGAAATTAGGTGAAGAGAGAGTTGCAGTGAAACGTTTGGAAAGTGCTAGACAAGGAAAGAAAGAATTCTTGGCAGAGGTAGAGACAATTGGAAGCATCGAACACATCAATCTTGTCAGGCTGATTGGCTTTTGTGCAGAGAAATCTCAGAGGCTTCTAGTATATGAATATATGCCAAGAGGGTCACTTGATAGGTGGATCCATTACCGCCACAACAATGCCCCACTCGAATGGTGCACGCGGTGTAGAATCATTCTGGATATTGCCAAAGGCCTATGCTATCTTCACGAGGAGTGCAGGCGAAAGATAGCTCATTTGGACATCAAACCGCAAAATATTCTCTTAGATGAGAAGTTCAACGCCAAAGTGGCTGATTTCGGGCTATCTAAGTTAATAGACAGGGATCAAAGCAAGGTAATGACGGTGATGAGAGGCACGCCTGGGTATCTGGCACCTGAATGGTTAACCTCGCAAATCACTGAGAAAGTTGATGTCTACAGCTTTGGAGTTGTTGTCATGGAACTAATAAGTGGGAGAAAAAATATTGATAATTCTCTGCCTGAGGCGAGTTCCAACCTCATCAATTTGTTACGAGGAAAGGCTCGAGATAATCAATTGAGTGATCTGATTGACAAGCATAGTGAAGACATGCTCTCACACCAGGAGCAAGTGATTCAAATGATGAAGCTTGCAATGTGGTGCTTGCTAAATGATGGCTGTCAAAGGCCTTCCATGTCAACGGTGATCAAGGTACTGGAGGGTGTGACAAGCATAGAAAGTGCAATTCTTAACAGATTTATCGATGCAAATTCAGTCATGCCTGTTCAAGATAATATATCCGCATATTCAGTTCAGCCTCAAGCATCAACCTTATCGGGACCAAGGTGAAATGGGCGCCTAATGAGAAGAAGACATCCAACTTCATTATTCACTTGGTTTGTAATTGTTTTTAAATCTTATCCATTTTGTAGTTTGGAAGTGTATTTTAAACAGTGTGAAAAGAATAATTCCCAGCAAATATATGTGTTTGATTGTTTGGTGAAGTTGTACCGCATAGATTTTCATCTGCGGAGTACCAGTCACCTCATCTGGTAGCCAAAAATATATTTGTCAACTGGTAAACTTGGAAATTACTTGTGATGTAACTAACACTATAAATATATGGAACATTGAATTCCAGAATTTTGCAAATAACTTTATGAACCTGATGGGGATGAGCACCGTAGGGATCTAAGGAGAAAGATGGGACCAGGATGACAAACTTGAGACGAAAGAAAAATTATGTGATTTTTCTAAAGTTTTCCATAGTCAATACTAAAGGATTAATGATGCTAATAGAGTTGGTACATTAAATTGTAAATTTCTAGGTCAGGCCAGTAAAATAAACATGTCACTATGTCAGTCTCATATCTCAAAATAATAATACCAATCTTTTTTAAAAATTCAGAAGCAACACTACATATATTCTTGCAAACAAAAGTTGACTATCCTCTTTCATATGTGGGCATGGAGCCATCACTATATGGGACGCCACAGGGTGAGGGGAGGGGGCGCTGGCCAGGCTTTGGGACAAGTCCACTGGTTTGTTGCGCCCATGTCAATGAGATTAAAAGATAAAAGACGAATCCGTTAGAGTCGAATAAAAACTGTGATCCTTCTGACATTAGTATGTACGAGTCCAGCAGTCAAGTAACTAAACTTCAGTCAGAGAGAGAAGAAAGTAACTAAACTAATTTCTTTTCTAATAAGACTGGTTAGCCGACTACAGAGTTGGTACTTAGATGAAAAATTCTTTTCTAATAAAACTGAAACAATGTCAAGATGTGCACCTTTGGTTCAAGCGCAATGTTGGTCGACTGGAACTGAATCTTTTTCTCCACAATGTATTTGAGAAACCAGGTGGGACAGGTGCCCTTGCCGTGGGAGATGGTAGAGTTGAAGATGTTTAAGTGGTGTCTTGTTGATAAATCGATGTCACTGCATATCCAGGCCAAGGCTTCAATGACAGTCTTTTGCTTCAGGGTGACACTGCACTCATGTCAATAAGAGATTAAGAAAATGAGTTCATTAGAGATGAGTAAGAACTGTCAACAACAATTTATTCCATACTCCATTACACTGAAATTAAAAAACCAGAATTATACTTATCAAACTGAGGTTTGAACAAATAAAAAGGTTAATGGGTTAGGCATTTCAAGCAACTAACCACCTACAGACCAAAAACCCTTATATATAATATCATAATATGAGATGATAATCTTAAAACATGGCCACAACTTGGTCAGTCATACACTGTTACGGTGAACAGAGATTGTAACAAACAGCTTCACCTGTAAAAAAAAACTGTATATAAAAACTGTTTCAATCAATACATATTCAAATACGATACTCTAAATAAAAAACTGTTCCAATCAATGGCAGGGGGTTCAACTATGATACTGTATAAGAAAGCTGTTTCATATTCAATTATGATACTGTATATAAAAAACTGTTTCAATCAATGTCCAACTCATGCTATCAACAAACACTTGAAAGGCAATTAATTCTGCTTCCGATGTGACAAATAAGACAAAAAAAATCGGTAACAGGAGCATAGCTTGGCACTCCAATTTCATCATGAAACTCAATAGTCTTTGTAATTTACAGCAACATCATTTCCAGATTGTGTTTCCAACAGCACATGGCCATGCTCTCAAGAACAGAGTTGGCCATGCTAAAGCTAGTATGCAGGCAACAGGAACTACCACTAACTGATGAGCAGAATACTCATCTCACACAGCTGTGTTGCAAGTGGAATAATATCGTGGTCAGAAATCCTCATCATGGAGACACCTGCAGACTCCAAGGGTAACAGAACCGTCTATGGTCGCCAAATGGCAACTTGTTCATTTATTTAAGTAACTGCTGATCGGTAGTCCTTGCCACTTCGTGTTGATAAGGATAAAGAATGCTAATGCTTACCATCTGCAACTGATTACAGCATGAGAAGAATGGACTTTTCCCCATAAAGGGTGTTTTATTAACTCAAATTGTCACGTCACAAGAACGACTAGAACGACGATTTCAAGACCTTGCCATCTGGAGCAAATTTGAATCCAAATAAGATTTACAACCTTAATTAGTGATCCCTGATGCTGCTCTAAGTAGTACTTGCATGCCTTTGCAGCAAAATTAGGGACATTCTATATACTTGAGCCAGACGTCTACTGACATTCTATATGCTTCAGCCGGCAGTTAACCTCGACAATGACTGACTTGGGCCGGCAGAGACGAACAGTGGACTTTTCTCCTCTGCAAGGGAGGCAATCGTGTTTCAGGTTTAACCTTTCCCCTCTGCAAGCTCGTCCCCCTCCTTGTTCCCGGCTTCTCATAGTCATAGACCAAGAACCGATTCATCTTCTTACAACCTCCAACAGCAACCATGGGTCCTGCCAATCTCCTCTTAATCATACTAGCAGCTGCAGCACAATTGCTCTCCGAGGCGCAGTTGAACTTCACCGGGTATCCCACAACCAAGCTCTCAACATCGTGGACCAACAACGAAAGCTCCTTCACCGGGCCACACGTTTTTCAAACCCTCTTCTATGATAGTTCGGCCGGCCGATCCATCGTAATCAGCTCGCCACAAACCTTCTTCAGACCTTACATTGGTGCAGGTTTCTTCTGCGCCTCCCCCTGCAACGTGTTCTTCTTTGCCATCTACATTTTCCACATCCACAGTGCAAGGAAGCCTCACGTGGTATGGTCTGCTAACCCGGGTCGTCCTGTCAGTGAGGGTGCCACCATTGAGCTTACCATCGATAGGAACTTAGTGCCCCGAGATGCTGATGGTAGCCTCGTATGGTCCAGCGGCAGCTCCGGGCGGTTTGTCGCAGGCATGGTGATCACCGAGGATTGCAATCTGGTGCTATTTGATCGCACAAATGGAACTGTGTGGCAGTCATTTGATCATCCCAGTGACACGTTGCTCACTGGGCAGTCACTACAAGAAGGTATGAGGCTTGTAGCTAACACTGCCGCCACAAATTGGACAGAGAATCAGTTGTACATGACAGTTCTCCCCAGAGGATTGTATGGTTATGTTGAATCCACACCATCACAACTCTACTATGAGTTTGCAGCAACGGTGAACACAGGCAATGGTCCAACAAACTTTACATTTGGCAATGGCAGCCTCAGCCTCCTTTTGCAGCCAGAACAGCCAAATGCGCCATTAATGTATAGTATCCTACTGCCAGCAGCTAAATCCACTCAGTACGTGAGGTTAGGGTCTGAGGCACAAAGGATGTAACCAAGATGGGAGAATTGTCTGATGATTGTGAATTCCCAACGGTGTACGGAGAGTACGGCATATGCACAGCTGGGCAGTGCACATGTCCATTTCAGGACAACTCAAGTTCAATAAACTACTTCAAGCCAGTGCATGTGCGCAAGGCAAATCTTGGCTGTGCACCACTGAATCCAGTCTCTTGTCAAGAAATGCAACGCCATAAGCTCTTGACCCTTGCTGACGTTTCTTACTTTGATGCCCACCACACAATTGAGAATGCAACGAATGTTGACAGTTGTAAGCAGGCTTGCTTGAAGAACTGCTCCTGCAGGGCCGTCATCTTCAGATATCACCTCAATGATTCTGAGAGCAAGTGCCTGTGGGTGACCAAGGTCTTCTCCTTGCAATCAATACAACCTGAAACAGCTCTTTTCAATTCGTCTGCTGCTTCTCATCCTGTTGCAAACAAAAGGAAGGTTATTCTAGGCATCGCCTTTGCACTTGTTACTACTATCATATTCATTGCCATTGTTATCACTGTTTGTCTGCTAAGGAGGGGAAAGTATGAAGACAATGATGAAGACCTCCAGTTTGATCAATTACCAGGGATGCCAACAAGGTTTCCATTTGACAAGCTGAGAGAATGCACTAAATGGTTCAGTAAAAAGCTTGGAGAAGGTGGATTTGGGTCGGTTTTTGCAGGGAAATTAGGCGAAGAGAGAGTTGCAGTCAAACGTTTGGAAGGTGCTAGACAAGGAAAGAAAGAGTTTTTGGCAGAGGTTGAAACTATTGGAAGCATAGACCGCATTAATCTTGTTAGGCTGATTGGCTTTTGTACAGAGAAATTTCAAAGGCTTCTTGTATATGAATATATGTCGGGAGGGTCACTTGATAGATGGATCTATTACCGCCATGACAATGCCCCACTCGATTGGCACACACGGTGTGGCATCATTCTGGGTATTGCCAAAAGCCTATGCTATCTTCACGAGGGGTGCAGGCAAAAGATAGCTCATTTGGACATCAAACCGCAAAATATTCTCTTAGATGAGAACTTCAATGCTAAAGTGGCTGATTTTGGACTATCTGAGTTAATAGACAGGGATCAAACACAAGGTAATGACGATGATGAGAGGCACGCCAGGGTATATGGCACATGAATGGTTAACCTCGCAAATCACTGAAATGGTTGATGTCTACAGCTTTGGAGTAGTTGTCATGGAGCTAATAAGTGGGAGAAAAAATATTGATAATTCTCTGCCTGAGGAGAGTTCTGATTGACAAGCATAGTGACGACATGGTCTCGCACCAGGAGCAAGTGATTCAAATGATGAAGCTTGCAGTGTGGTGCCTGCTAAATGATGGCAGTCAAAGGCCTTCCATGTCAACGGTGATAAAGGTATTAGAGGGTGGGATGAGCATAGAAACCACTATTCTTCACAGATTTCTCAACACAAATACAGTCTTGCCCCTAGAAGATAATCCAACTGCATATTCAGTTCAACCTCAAGCATCAGTTTTATCTGGACCAAGGTGAAATGAGTGGCCAATGAGAAGAAGACATCCAACTTAAAAACACACTTGGTTTTCGTCACTGTTTTTTAATCTTATCTTATTTGTACATTGGAAGTATGTTTTGAATAGCTTGAAAAGAAAAATTACTGGCAAACTAGTAATAATGTACGTGCAATGCACGTTTATATTAGGTAGAATATTAGTTGCACGTTATATTAGGTAAGATATATCTGTTGCACATTGGTATTTAGTAGTATATCAATTACTTTTTCACGGGAATGGTAGGATATTAATTACATGGCAGATTTCATGGGATAGCGTTGAGTCAAAACGTGTTTATAACCAATGGCAGTGGTGGGTAATTAGAGCATTAAACGTGTTTGGTGCTCACCATTGGAGGGATTTGAACCGTTAGATAACATGATTTGACGGTTGAGATGGTTTGGATCTGCCCCTTTGGGTCTTTTTATATTGGTATAGATATATATGTTTCATTGTTTGTTCGGTGGTCTGTACCACATACCTTTTCATCTGCAGAGTACCAGTCCACCTCTTCTGGTAGCCCAAAAATATACTCCCTCCGTAAAGAAATATAAGAGCATTTAGATCACTACTTTAGTGATCTAACCGCTCTTATATTTCTTTACAGAGGGAGTATTTGTGAGCTACGTGCTGAACTAGGAAATTTACCTGCAATGTAACTAATAGTATATCAATCTATGGAATATTGAATTCCCTGATTTTGCAAATAGTGTTATGAACCTGATGGGGATAAGCACCAAATGGACTTAACAATAGAAATCTTTTTTTAAAGTTCAGCAGCAACACTACATATATTCCTGCTAACAAAAGTATGGTACCCCAGTTAAATTCAGCAGCAACACTTGAAGACTCAGCACTATATGGGGCGCCTCAAGGAGGAAGACGCTGGCCAGGCTTAGGGATAAATCCACTAGTTTGCTATGTTGCGCTCATGTCGATGATATATTGAAAAAGAAGAGACGAAACCATTATAGACAAGCAAAAACTGTCGGTAGCAATTCATCCCATACTTCAGTACACTATGATCCTTTTGATGCTACTATATAGGAGTTCTGCAGTGATGTAACTAAACTTTCTAGACCAGCGAACTTTGATCAGAGGGAAGATGAAAGTTACTAAACTTGTTCTTTCCAATAAAAGTGGTTAGCAGCTAATGGTACAGACTACAGAGTTGGTGCTTAGATGATAATTACCTGCATTTGCTGGCATCTAACTATATAACTAAAACAATGTCAGCATGTGCAGCTTTTGGTTCAAGCACAATGTTGGACGACAGGGACTGAACCTTTTTCTCCACAAATGCGTTGGACAAACCAGCCGGGACAGGTGGCCTTGCCGTGGGAGCTGGTAGCATTGAAGATGCTTAAGCGGTACCTTCTTGATAAATCGATGACACTGCATGTCAAGGCCAGGGCTTCAATAACACTGTTTTTTGCTTCAGGATGACACTGCACTCATGAAAATAAGATATTAAGAAAATGAATTCATTAGGGACACCTCAGTGATGCACGATAACATAGAACATACAGACCAAAAATCGTATATATAATATCATAATATGAGATGATAATCTTAGAACATAACGATAACTTGGTCAGTGATACACTGTTACGGTGAACAAAGTTTGTCACAAACAGCCTGTACATCTGATGCATATTCACTAGAGTTCCAGTCAATGGCAGGGGTTCTGGTCCAACTCATGCTATCAACAAACACTCAAAAGGAAACTAATTCTGCTTCCGGTGCAACAAATATGACAAGTTTGAATAGAGTCTTTATAATTTACAGCAACAATCTTTCCAGATTGACTTTCTAGCCATGCTCTCAAGAACAAAGTTCACCATGCCAAAGTACGTAGGCAACAGAAAATACCACTAACTGATTAGCAGAATACTCATCTCACACAGCCCAATGTTGAAAACATCACACGGACATCATTCCAGAGCCCGAATGCATAGTTCTTTTCTCTGTCTAGCAGCTAAGAAATGTTTTCAGACATCTGCCTTGTATTGTCTTCGATATAGAATAGTAACAAGGAATTTCATTGAGTACAGATGTAATAACTAAAAACTGCAACACCTCATCGGAGCCCAGCTTAAAATCTTCACTCCCCATCAGAGCCTTGAGACGGGAGGACAGTTGGCAGATCAGCATCGATCCTGGTCTCTTCCCAAGCAAGCAAAATGTGCTTGGTAGTGCAGAGCAGAATCTGATAACTATCACAAACAGTGTCAATCAGACAGGGTAGTGGATGAATCTCTATCTATGTCCATTTAAAAAAAACTTTAAACGAGAGAACACAAACGTAGAAGGAAGTACTCTTTTGGCAAAAGGACATGCATTACATTAAAACAAGGAGCATATTCCATACAGAAAAAAACTCGAGTTACAGCTTAAGTCACAAAACGTACGAGGAACTAGAAGTTATATTAACTGATGAAAGGACACATATCCTAAATACAGCATAACATTTTTGTACGTCGGAGGAACTATTAACTGCATGATCAGTTTGCTTGTTTCTTTCCCGGTCCTACCAGTTACAGGCTATGTACTTGCATATCTCAAGTCTATTAAAGAAGATACACATGAGCATGGAGAAAAGAATCACATTAATTTGCTTTAATTGAAAAACTCATAACAAATTTGTGTCAGCCATTGCTAGCTACCAATTGCTAATTTAATTTAATTATGTCAATATATAATATATGCATGAAAGACAAAAACAGCAAAAACCAACCTTTGGAGCAGCGACGATCACCTAATCCTTTCCCAGAGTCCTTTATGGCTCAGTCCAACTGTAACATTCCTTATGTGGCTAATCTGCATTGCATCTTCACTACATTCATCTGAATATCTCTTCTCCAGGAGCTTCTCTATTAACTCTTCTGATGTATCTTCCAGAATTAATTTTTCAAGGGATGCTAGGTGTTTGATGCCATCTGGAACAAACTTTAGCTCAGGGCAGTCTGTTAACGATAGCTCGATCAGATTTTGCATTGCGCCCTTCTCTATTCCAACTTGGTTGAGTTGTGCTGCGCTCCGGATAAATAGATGTGTAAGATTTGGAAATGACCCTGTGTAAAAATACAGCCTCTTCCCTTCAAAAGCCTTCCTTAGCCAAAGAAAGCGTAGACCACGTAACACACAGAGACAGGAAAAGGTTTCCTCATCAATATTGGAGAATACCAGCTGCAACCGAGTGAGGCTATTAAGGTGTGACCAGGAAGAGAAGAGCTGAGGCATCGATGTTTTTTCCAGCTTCCCTCGTAAAGCAAGCCAAGAAAGGGTTGGAGGTAAATATAGCCCTTCAAGCCACATCACCTCATTCTCAGCTGCAGCTACAATTGCGAGATGAACAAGATGGCTCATTTTGGTGATAGCATTGCTCAAGTCAGCAGAATGTTCACTCTGAACGTCGCACACATCCAATGTTCTTAGCTCTGTCAGAGCTCCAACCTCATGAAGAAACTCTGGAGTGGCTTTGACACGCTGAAGAGCCCGCAGTCCTGCCAAGTGTTGTATGCCACTAGGGACCTTGACCCCACCTGCTCTTACATTCTCTGATGTGCTGAAAGTGGATGACGCATAGAGGTATCTCAAACTATGTTTTTAAGGCGTCGCCTAAGCGTCGCCTAGTCGTCGCCTATGCGTCAAGGCGCCCCAGGATGGCAAGGCGTCTACCCCGCCTTAGACAGACATGAAGTGTACGGCTGTGGCTGCCCTAGTTCTGGCTGCTCCTGGGGCTTGGAGATGACGGCCCCGCTGTCTCCCGGCACCATGAAGAGGAGGGAGGACTGGGGGCTCCTGGGGCTTGCTGCTGTGAGGGAGAAGGGTGGGGCCATGAAGAGGAGGGAGGGAGGACCAGAAGGGTATGGCTTCGTGGCGGCTGTGGTGGGAAAGAAGGGAAGGAGATAGTGGAATTAGGTCACGGGGGTGTATATGGCCACTAGATGGGCTTTTGGGCCACTGGGAGGTGCATAAGTAGTGGCCCATCTCTCAGCCATTGCTCTTTTTCTAGTATTAATATGTGCAGACCTATTGATGACTCTTTTCCTGCAATGTTTAAGGCGTCGCCTTGCCTCGCCTTACCGCCTCGCCTTGGCGCTTAGGCGTCAGAGCGGCCCTCCTCCGCCTTATGACGCTTTACCGCCTTAAAAACATAGATCTCAAATTCTGAAGTTTTACGATACTGTTTGGCAAATACGTCAGCTTAGAATGCACAGCATCCAAGACTTCCAAGTTTTGCAACCTCCTCACTGCATCAGGCAGGCTTTCGAGATCAGTATACCGAAGGCCCAAATAACGCAAGTTAAAAAAGTTGAATACCTCATTGGGCAGCATCTTGATACAAGTACCTTGCAGATCCAACATCGACAACAGATTCGAAGATGTTAAGATAGGCTTCAGCAAATCAACATTGATATACCTCCCAAATACATGGAGCGAACGAAGATGTGTTGCAGCAGTTCGGCTCAGGTGTTCAAGGTTTCCCCCCTGGACCGATATGCGACGTGCACCCTCCACAGAGAATGCCCCAGTACCAGAGCCACTATAAACTTTACCAAAGCATTCCTCCTTGGCTTTGTTGAGGGCAACAAGGCGTATGACTTCATGCATCCGACAGTGTTTCAGTCATCCGGCATAATTCCTTTTCACTACCTGTAGTAGGCTTCGATTCACAAGCTCAGCCAAGTATCCATCAGCCACCTCCTCCAATGTTCTGCTCTCTTCCTTTTCCCTGATAAACCCCGCTGAAATCCACTGCCTCATTGTCTTCCTCCTCTGTAATACATAGTTTTCTGGGAATAATGCACAATGTAAGAAACAATTCTTTAAATTGTATGGAAGGTCCTCCAAGCTGATCTTTAGGATCATATGAGCATCAGGGATCACATCTTTGACCAACTGTGAATCCAAACCCCTGTACACATTCTCCCATTCGGCAGAAGTTGGGGGTTTGCAGGAGAGTAGGCGGCCAATGCAAGCGATAGCAATAGGCAAGCCTTGACCCTTAGCTATGAACTTCCAAGCCAATTTCTGCAACTCCAACGGGCACTGTTTGTCAACATGATTCCAGAAGGCCCCATTGCAGAACAACACCCAGGAGTGATGTGCTTCTAGCGGTTCCAAGTGAACTGCAGATTCACCAGTTGCCAACTGTGACACTTCATGCTTTCTTGATGTGATAATGAATCGGCCGGTACAATTAGAAGTAGGAAAGGCATTCCTTATCTCCGACCACACAAGCGGAGTCCAAACATCATCCAGGACCAAGATGTACTTTTTACCTTGAAGATAGTTGTTGACGGACTCTGCTAGGCGCCTCATCTCAACATTGGCAATATTGCCTGCGATGCCGAACTCGGCGGCTATCTTCTTCAGCAGATCTTCGAGATTGTAACTCTCTGACACTGTTACCCACGCCACGGCGTCAAAATCCAATTTCACCATGTTGTACACATGAGCAACCAGAGTGGTTTTACCAACACCAGGCATCCCCCACACCGTGGTGACTTTGCTGTTGCTCTGCTCCAGATAATCACCACCGCCACTGCCCGTCAGCCACCGTATCAACTTCTCTTTGTTCTCCTCGATTCCCACAAGGTCCTCATCCCTGGTGAAGTGCAGGGCTTGACCTCGACTTGTCGATTTGGCAGCAGAAGCAGATCCGCCGATTCCTGCAACGACTGCATAATCCTGCTTCCTCCTCTTGGCATCTTTCAGCTTGACATCGATTTCTTGGAGCTTGGCTGCCAGGCGGCGCCAGGTTTTGATATGCTTGAGCCTCTTCTTCATCTTGCCAGCGAACCCTCCGTGCTTGCAGTCCTCCAGCTTGTAGGTGAACTCGTCAACGACATCCTCGATCTGGAAGGCGAAACCCCTGATCTCGCCGACGAAGATGGCTGTAGTCTTGTCAGTGTCCTTGAACTGCTCCGCCTCCTGCAGGTAGGCCTGCATGCTCTCCAGCTCCGCCTTGGAGTCGCGGATCTTGCCGAAGAGGCCCCTGAGGGCAGAGGCTTCCTTGCCGAGGAGAACCCCGCCAAAGATCGTCGCCTCTTTTGCCAGCGCACCCCCCAGCGTGACCACTAGCTGCCCGACAACAGCCTCCGCCATGGTTGTTGAGAATTTTCCTTTTTCTCAGATAATGGTTGTGACAAAATATCATTCTCAATTCAGTACCAACATCAACATACCACTGGCCTTATTTCTTTGATCACTCGAACCCATTCAGCAAATCTGACTCACCTATATTGTCCTGATTTCCTGTAACTACCACTTGTCGTCAGCTTAGGTCGATGGCTTATTTGGCCTTTACGAACAATTAACCTGTAAAAACAGCAGAAAGAAGAGCATCAGGGACAATAGCATGAGCATTGAAACAAATAGAGCAGCAGCATCGATTTCTCCTCATTATCTCTCGCCCAGCAGCTGCATCAAGCGGCAGCAGCAGCCAAATCTGAAACCATACTCTGCTCTCACACCTCACACAACACAAGCGCGGCATCTAACACAAGCGGTAGCAGCAACCAAGTCAGCAAATCTCACTCACCGAATTCTCATTCGAATACCAACAGCCACAGATCGTCCCCCTTATTTCATTGTGCAGTCCAACCCATTTAGCAGCTGTCACACACATACATTTTTATCAAATTGATTCCATACAAGCATCAAAGGGCCTCTCTCTGTCTCTCCCCAAACGCAAAGTAGGTCGATGGCTCATTTGGCTGTGATGTGATGGAGAATCTGTAAAACAATTACAAATAAGAGCATCAGGCAGAAGAGCTATTGGTATTGAAACAAGTAGAGCAGCAGCGGCAGACAAATCTGAAACCACACACTCTGCTCTCCCGCCCCTCACACAGCACAAGCGCAGCATCTAACACGGGCGGGCCACCTTCGCTCGTCTCTCGCAGCCGCCGGTCCTGCAGCCTCCCCCTCTCCCAGACCGGGGCAGGCAGAGCAAGGGGACGGCGGCGGGCGGCGGCGCGAGCGAGGATGTTATTAACAGCTGCTACTGGCCCTCCGCTCTCACTCTCGCTCCCCGTCCGCATCCACGCCAGGGTGGGTGGTGGCGCAGATCCGGGACGGCGCGGCCGGGGGGTGCTGGCGCCCACCGGACCGGCGTCGACGCAGAGCAGCGCGGCGCGAGCGAGAAAGAAGGGGAGAAGAGAACCAACCTGCAGAGTAGAGCTTTCCAGATTCGATTGGTCTTCTTCCCCCAATTCTGCAGCGTCGAGGGTATTTTCTATTCTGACCCAAAATTGTGGTTTCATTTGTCCATACAAAATTTGTATAAAGATCAAAATTATCGACCAGAGGGGCTGAATGAAAGATTTTAATAATTTCTTTTCTTCTTGAAGAAAACAGACTTATTATTTCTATCAGGCGTCCCTTTGTTTCAAAGAGAGGTGGACATGTTATTCACATTTAATTTGATGAGTTTATTTATTAAGATAAACATTTAATTTGATTTTTTTGAGTCTAAACACACTTTATTCATCATAAAAAGTTCATAGGAATACAATGGATATCCGGTAGGTTTGTAAGCCACAAATGGCGCCCATAATCTAGTCCGAAAGCATGTTTAGTAAGGCTATGTGCCTCGATATTTGTCGATCTACCCTCGAAGATGAAGGTGCATTGCTCAAAATCTCTCGTTGTCTCAGTGATCTCCTTGATTACAGCAGCGTAGTTCCCTCCTGTGGCATCTTTGATATCCCGGATCACTCCCAGGCAGTCTGAAGCAATTACAACCCTGGGGATCTGCAAGTCCATCGCAAGGGCGAGTGCCTCTCTACACGCCAGAGCTTCCAGAGTCGCAGGATCAGCCGAGGCTCCTAAGAACAACCATGTTTCGTCTCTGCATATCGCACTGAAAGAACCCGCAAGGGAGTTTCTCGTTGCTGCCCCCTCCACTCTGATCTTTGCCACTCCCGGCGGTGGTGGTATCCATCTAGCCCGCGTTTGCACCGGGGTTGGGTGCACTATCCCTTGCCTTGCCTTGGGCGTGCAATCCTCGATCTCTCTGATATACTTGGTGATAAAAAGATGCGTAGACAAAGGGCTCTGAAAGATGTTTTCATGCAGCGCCTGACGACGTGAGTGCCACAGCGCCCACAATGTAACTGCAACCTGGGTAAATTCTGCAGGTGAAAGCATATCCTGAAGGACAAACAACCATCGTCTCGCATCCGGCTCTTGGGTGTTGTTCAGGGCCTCAACCAACTCAGGATCTTGTAGCGCCCACACACACCGGGCGACTGTGCAGTGAAGAAAGGAGTGCCGCCATGAATCTTCTGCCCCGCACAAGCCACACCGTGTGCTTGTGGACATGTTTTGGTGATGTAGTAGGTCTGTTGTGGGGATAGATTGTTGTGCTAGCCTCCATAAGAAAATCTTCACCTTAGGCGGAACATTGACTTTCCATAATTTCTCCCACGCCTTGGAATCTCTGTCCAAATCAGAAGAATTTGCTCGGCCCTCAAGCCATGCTTCTCTCCTCATCTTGGTGTTAACCAACATGCGGTAAGCAGATCGGACGGAAAACACTCCATTCTTTTCATGAATCCAAGACCAGAAAGTCATCGACATGTCTCGTGCACAAATGTATCGACATAATTGTCCGAGCATCTGTTGGAAGGAAGATTTCCGAGATCAATGTGCTGTCCCATTGAGCATCTGGCATGATTAGTTCACTGACCCATTAAGGTGGATCCACTATCCTGCTCACTATGGGTCTCATATTAGCCGGACGAGGTAACCAATTGTGGTTCCAGATCTGCATTGTTTGACCGTTGCCAGCCCACCTTATTAGCCCCTGGGTCATCACGTCTCGTCCCTCCAAGATGGCGCGCCAGATCTGGGAAGGAGCAGAACCCAACTCCGAGTCCAAGAAATCCATTGTCGGGTGATATTTGGCCTTCAGTACTCATGCACTAAGGGACTCCGGGTCTGTCAGAATTCTCCAGGCTTGTCTTGCTAGCAAAGCTAGATTGAAAAGCTATATATCCCAGAATCCCAAACCACCATAGTATTTTGGCATCGTCATAGTGCTCCATGATACCCAACTAGGCTTCCGTTTCCCCTCCTTGCTACCCCACCAAAACTTTCTGTAGAGCGAGTTGATGTGCTCACAGCTCGTGGGAGTTTAAAGCATGACATTGAGTAAACAAGAACCGCTTGTGCAACAGATTTAATCAAAACTTCTTTACCTCCGGCTGACAAAAGATTTTCCATCCACCCCTTGATCTTGCTCCAGACTCTGTCTCTGAGAAATTTGAAAGCTCCGTTTTTACTAACTCCCACATCTGTGGGTATTCCAAAGTATCTATCAGATAGAGATTCGTTTGGAATATTCAGAATGTTTTTTACCTCATTCTTCAACGAGTTCGGGCAGCCCTTACTGAAAAACACCGAGGACTTTGATAAGTTTATTCTCTGGCCATAGGCATTGCAATAACTATCCATCACAGAAGACAACTCATTTGCTCCAGTTGAACTGGCTTTGACAAACAGTAGGCAATCATCTGCAAAAAGCAAGTGGCTTACCGGCGGAGCCGGCGGAGCCACTCGAATACCACCGAGGTGCGATGATTCATCTTGGGTTTTTAAGAGGCACGAAAGGCCCTCCGCTGCAATCAAAAACAGGTATGGAGAAATTGGGTCTCCCTGACGGATCCCTTTGGACAGTGTAAATTCCTTAAGCTTACTCCCATTGAAGAGAACAGAAAATTTTACCGAAGTCACCATCCTCATGATTGAAGCTACCCAAGTAGGGGCAAAACCCATCTTGGTCATGATAGCTTCAAGGTAGGTCCACTCAACACGGTGATATGCCTTCATCCTATCCAGTTTAACTGCACAGTACCTATTCCGCTGGGCTTTGTTCCTTTTCATAAAATGCAAGCACTCATAGGCTGTTATGATGTTACCTGTGATCAAACGTCCAGGCACAAAAGAAGATTGCTCTTGAGAGATAATGTCAGGCAATATTTGTTTCAACCTATTGGATAACACCTTGGAGGCAATCTTATATAACACGTTACATAAACTGATGGGTCTGTACTGCGTAAGGGAAGTGGGATCTTTTACCTTTGGTATTAAAACAAGGATTGTTTCATTGATAGCCTCTGGACTTTCCTCCCCTCGCAGTATGCGAAGTACAACCTTTTTCACCTCGCCACCACACAACTCCCAGTATCGTTGGAAAAAGTGCGCCGGGTATCCATCCGGCCCTGGAGCCTTCATGGGATACATTTGAAAGAGGGCAGTTTTCACTTCGTCTTCGCTATAAGGAGCAGTCAGGAGCAAATTCATCTCAGGAGTGACCTTCGAAGGGACTGCATCCAAAAGCTTCCGCTCTAGAAGCCTCGTTGCTCGTTTACTGCCGCTTAGAGTGGACCCTACCGGACCGCCGCCTACCTGCATTCCTGCCGGTCGGACCGACGTGACGGGACGGCCGACAGGAGCCGCTTCAATGCGAATGCGTCGGCCGAGAAGCCTACTTCGGCCGATGCGCCAGCATTGAAGCTGTGTTGGCCCGCCTACCCCGGTTATTTAAGCAGGTTGGTCGTGCTGACAAACGCTGCCACATCTCCTCCTCACATCGCTGCCTCGCCTCTCCTCTCTACCGCACACTGTCACGATAGCGAAGTCCATATTGTTAGGAGCATCCGCGGGAAGCTTCGAATCGTGGCACTGCCGCCCACGGTCCACAGGCCCATCGCGGTCCACCGTCCCGATGGTCAAGACGGAGGTGGCGCTCTTCTTACCGAGCTCGCATGAATGGACGACAAATATGCACGGTAGCTCGAGCGACGCTCTTCAACCGCGGGCCGGCGTTGCCCAACTGCGGCATCCAAATCAGAGTCGCCTCAAGAAGGAACCGATGCCCCCACCCCGACACCACATCGAGGAGGAGCTGACGTCACCCATCCCGTCATTTACGGCGCGGCAAGGAGGTGGTGCCGCCATCCCTATCTATGAGGTAATCATCCGGTACCTCAGTTAGTTTAGTTTAGTTTTCGTAATTTCATTTTTTTGGTTGAACTTTGTCAAATTTCATCACTTTGGTTATAAATATACTGAATATCATCTGGTTTCACTAGATTTTGTATCAACCCATGCATGCTTGCAGACGGTGCATGATCAGACACTAACCAATTCACAACTCTCCAAGAGCATCTGCCTCTTCTTTAGGAGCTATTCTCCGTCGCACTACGACAACGGAACATGAGACAACGAGGGCTCATGCGCGGACTAACGTGATCCATCGATGGTGTCCACTGGCGAGAACGAGCAGGAGTACTCATGGACCAAAGACATAATCTCAAGTGGGGCGTGAGGCGCTAGAATAAAGAAGAAGTTGGTTTCCTTGAACATAATGTACTCCCTCCGCTCCGTTCTTTGACACTACACTAATGTTAAAAAACGTCTTACATTATGAGATGGAGGGAGTATATGATAGGACTGAGGAGGGATGGGCACCCACCGCGACACCGGGAGCCGTCATCAGACTTGTCAAAGGATTGTAGCCACTGATGCCTGCCGGGTGTGCCAGACAGGTAGAACCAGGTGATGTATGGGCACCTCATGTCCATGTGATATTATTACACGAAAATGATCAAAGATAGGTACATGCGTGATATATTGTGGTTGTGGTTGTGTGTTAGTGTGTGCATGTATACTGTTTGGAGGACATAATTAGCTCGGTCCTAGTCGTCTTTTCTTATCTTATGGGTCATATGTTATTAAAGTTTCTTGTCTCTTATGAATACTTCGGTTGTAGTATCCTATATCCTATATATTCTTAAAAAGTTCATCATAATTCTCTTAACATGCAAAGTGTTCATCTCAACGCACTAACTCATGCTTTAAGTCTTCTCTCCCACTAAGCCATGCATTTAAATCTGCCACATAAGCAAACCATGCATTTAACTTATAAATTACAATTATGTTTGCATTAGTCTATGCATGTAACACTCCCACATCATACATGCATGTTAGTCACACTGGTAGAAAAAGAGGCTTCCGTCCAGCCCCATTAGTCGTGAAACTGTAGGAACCGCGACTAATGAAGTCTTTAGTCGCGGTTCGGCAGACGAACCGCGACCAAAGGCTTGGGCCAGGGCGCTCGGTGGCCAGCTGGTGCACGTGAGGGGCTTTAGCCGCGGTTGGCCTGGCCAACCGCGACTAAATCTCCTCCCCTATATATACCAGTTCAGCGCACTCACTTAGCTATTTGGTGCCACTTCTCTTCACAAGGGGGTGTAGGTTTGCTTTTGGTTCCTCTTATGCACACAAGGTGTTTGATGAAATGCCCAACAGCGTGAAACAAACATGATATGAAGTGTTGGAGCCACACTTGAGGTTCCTCCTCGATCGCGGTTAGCAACTTGAACCTTTCATGCATGTGTGTCATTGATAAAATATGCATGTGTGTTGTTCATTGTTTAATTTCTACTGTTTATAGCTAGTTACTTTAACAAATGCATGATGGTTAATTATATATTTTATATTATAATAATGCAGATGAATCGGCAATGGATGTACGGTAACCGACTCTCCCGCGAGTTCACTACGGGTTTGAAAGATTTCCTCGTAGTGGCTAATGCGAACAAGCAGAAGGGTTTTGTTATCTGTCCATGTGTTGACTGTAAGAATCAGAAGGGTTACTCTTCCTCAAGAGAAGTTCACCTGCACCTGCTTCGGCACAGTTTCATGCCAAGCTATAATTGTTGGACCAAGCATGGAGAAAGAGGAGTTATAATGGAAGAAGATGAAGAAGGGGATGATTTCATCGATGAAAGCTATCTTGCTCATTTCGGTGATACTTTCATGGAGGATGCTGAAGGTGAAGGGGAAGGTGAAGGGGCAGGTGAAGGGGAAGGTGAAGGGGAAGGTGAAGGTGAAGGTGAAGAAGAGGCACGTGATGAGACCGTTGATGATCTTGGTCGGACCATTGCTGATGCACGGAGACGCTGCGAAACTGAAAAGGAGAGGGAGAATTTGGATCGCATGTTAGAGGATCACAGAAAGTCGTTGTACCCTGGATGCGATGATGGTCTGAAAAAGCTGGGTTGCACACTGGATTTGCTGAAATGGAAGGCACAGGCAGGTGTAGCTGACTCGGCATTTGAAAACTTGCTGAAAATGTTGAAGAATATGTTTCCAAAGAATAACGAGTTGCCCGCCAGTACGTACGAAGCAAAGAAGGTTGTCTGCCCTCTAGGTTTAGAGGTTCTGAAGATACATGCATGCATCAACGACTGCATCCTCTACCGCGGTGAATACGAGAATTTGAATGAATGCCCGGTATGCACTGCATTGCGTTATAAGATCAGAGGCGATGACCCTGGTGACGATGTTGAGGGCGGGAAACCCAGGAAGAGGGTTCCCGTCAAGGTGATGTGGTATGCTCCTATAATACCACGGTTGAAACGTCTGTTCAGGAACAAAGAGCATGCCAAGTTGTTGCGATGGCACAAAGAGGACCGTAAGTCGGACGGGGAGTTGAGACACACCGCAGATGGAACGCAATGGAGAAAGATCGACAGAGAGTTCAAAGATTTTGCAGCTGACGCAAGGAACATAAGATTTGGTCTAAGTACAGATGGCATGAATCCTTTTGGCGAGCAGAGCTCCAGCCATAGCACCTGGCCCGTGACTCTATGCATCTACAACCTTCCTCCTTGGTTGTGCATGAAGCGGAAGTTCATTATGATGCCAGTGCTCATCCAAGGTCCGAAGCAACCCGGCAACGACATCGATGTGTACCTAAGGCCATTAGTTGATGAACTTTTACAGGTGTGGGGCAGACCTGGTGTCCGTGTGTGGGATGAGCACAAAAAAAGAGGAATTTAACCTACGAGCGTTGCTTTTCGTAACCATCAACGATTGGCCTGCTCTTAGTAACCTTTCGGGACTGTCAAATAAGGGATACAATGCATGCACGCACTGCTTACATGAGACTGAAAGTGTACATTTGCCAAATTGTAAGAAGAACGTGTACCTTGGGCATCGTCGATTTCTTCCGAAAATTCATCCAGTAAGAAAGAAAGGCAAGCATTACAACGGCAAGGCAGATCACCGGCCGAAGCCTGCGGAACGCACTGGTGCTGAGGTATTTGATATGGTCAAGGATTTGAAAGTCATCTTTGGAAAGGGTCCTGGCGGACAATCAGTTCCGAAGGGAGCTGACGGGCACGCAGCCATGTGGAAGAAGAAATCTATATTCTAGGAGCTAGAATATTGGAAAGTCCTAGAAGTCCGCTCTGCAATCAACGTGATGCACGTTACGAAGAATATTTGCGTGAACCTCCTAAGCTTCTTGGGCGTGTAAGGGAAGACAAATGATACAAAGGAAGCACGGCAGGACCAGCAACGTTTGAAAGACCCTGATGACCGGCATCCGGAATGGTTTCAAGGTCGTGCCAGCTACGCTCTGACCAAAGAAGAGAAGGTCATCTTTTTTGAATGCCTGAGCAGTATGAAGGTCCCGTCTGGATTCTCGTCCAATATAAAGGGAATAATAAACATGGCGGAGAAAAAGTTCCAAAACCTGAAGTCTCACGACTGCCACGTGATTATGACGCAATTGCTTCCGATTGCTTTGAGGGGGCTCCTGCCGGAAAATGTTCGAGTAGCCATTGTGAAGCTATGTGCATTCCTCAATGCAATCTCTCAGAAGGTAATCAATCCAGAAGATCTACCACGGTTACAGAACGATGTGATCCAATGTCTTGTCAGTTTCGAGTTGGTGTTCCCGCCATCCCTCTTCAATATTATGACGCACCTCTTGGTTCACCTAGTCGAAGAGATTTTCATTCTCGGTCCTGTATTTCTACACAATATGTTCCCCTTCGAGAGGTTCATGGGAGTATTAAAGAAATATGTTCGTAACCGTGCTAGGCCAGAAGGAAGCATCGCCAAGGGCTATGGAAATGAGGAGGTAATTGAGTTTTGTGTTGACTTTGTTCCTGACCTTAAGCCGATTGGTCTTCCTCGATCGCGGCACGAGGGGAGACTAAGTGGAAAAGGCACGATCGGAAGGAAATCAACGACATGTATGGACGGCGATTCTCTGACTGAAGCACACCACACTGTACTGACCAATTCCAGCTTGGTGGCTCCGTACTTTGAGAAACACAAGAATATTTTACGCTCGGACAACCCGGGGAAGCCTGAATCCTGGATTAGGAAGGCCCACATGGAGACTTTCGGCAGTTGGTTGAGAAAACATTTAATGAATGACATTGATGTTGTAGATCAGCTGTACATGTTGGCCAAGACACCATCTTCGACTATAACGACTTTCCAAGGGTACGAGATAAATGGGAATACATTTTACACGATCGCCCAAGATAAAAAGAGCACCAACCAAAACAGTGGTGTCCGCTTTGATGCAGCAACCGAGAATGGGCAAAAGGTCACATATTATGGTTACATAGAGGAGATATGGGAACTTGACTATGGACCCTCCTTTAAGGTCCCTTTGTTCCGGTGCAAATGGTTCAAGCTAACAAGAGGTGGGGTAAAGGTGGACCAGCAATACGGAATGACAATGGTGGATTTCAACAATCTTGGTTACCTTGACGAACCATTCGTCCTAGCGAAAGATGTCGCTCAGGTTTTCTATGTGAAGGACATGAGTAGCAAACCGAGGAAACGGAAAGATAAGAAAACGATCAGTGCATCATGCGATGATCCAAAGCGCCACATTGTTCTTTCAGGGAAAAGAAACATCGTGGGAGTGGAGGACAAGACAGACATGTCAGAAGATTATAATATGTTTGCTGAAATTCCGCCCTTCAAAGTGAACACCGACCCAAGCATTAAGTTAAATGATGAGGATGCTCCATGGATACGGCACAATCGTAAGCAAGCAGGGACACAAGGGAAGAAATGATGTGTAATAATTTATTGTATCAAACCTTTTGTCAAACCTTCGGCCGGATCGTCGAAACAATCGAGTACGTCGTCAAAGCGTGGCGCAACCAAGACGATGAAACAAGGAGAAACATGCACCATCGAGGTTGTCGACAGTGCAACCGGCAGGCCGCTGGAGCCCCGCAAGAACGCCACCAAGTTTGTCAGCCAATGCGGAGCCATTGTTAGAGACAACGTCTCGATCACCGTCCAGGAGTGGAATGAGCCAAAGAAGGCACGAATTGATGGTTTCACTTTTGTCGATAAGAGAACAAAAAAAGATTGCTTCAAGAAGCTTATGGAACATTTCGTTCTACCTCCGGAATACAACAAATTCGATGAGGAGGGTAACAAGATTGAGGAAAACAAGGAGAGGAGGAGGCTAGTCAAACAGTTCGCTCTTCATAAGATGGCCGACGCATTCTGGAAATTCAAGCAAAATCTAGCCCATGACTTTGTCAAGCAGAACAAGACTCCGGATTTCAAAGGACAATATGAGAAACTGAAACATGATTGGCCAG
Source organism: Triticum dicoccoides (assembly GCF_002162155.2). NCBI lineage: Eukaryota > Viridiplantae > Streptophyta > Magnoliopsida > Poales > Poaceae > Triticum > Triticum dicoccoides. Next base: position 10,424,952 of record NC_041380.1, read on the forward strand.
AATTTGTGAAGCAAAAGAAATCGGAGCAGTTCATTCAAATATCGAAAAAAATAAGGAAAATGCGGCTAAGAAGGAGTACAATCATATTATGGGGCCAGGAGGGTATCGCCTTTGGGAGCCTAGGTGGGAGAAGATGGAGAACGAGCTGAGGGCGCGAGGAATCCGTCCAGGTACGGAGGGATGGGACCCAAGGGCCAAAAGCTGGTGGTACGGGCATGGGGGAACGCTGAACCCGGAGACAGGGGACTGTGTTTACCGGGGCAAAATAATTAAACCCACCCAAGCCCTTATTGACGCAATGAGGGATGCTCAAGAGGGGAAGATCAAGTTCAACAGAGAGAACGACGCGCTGACAAAAGCCCTCGGGAATCCTGAACACGGAGGATGTGTACGAGGCATGGGGCACATTCCGTGGAAAATAGGGTTCCCCCAGAACGATGACCCGTACGGTTATAGAAGCCGGAAGAGAAAGATGGATCGGGAAGCAGATGTTGTGGCGCGGTTGGCATCGGAAATGGATGTGATGAAGAAAACCGTGAGTGTACTAGTAGCCGAACGAGATGCAGCTCGGGCGCAGCATGAAGATCATCCAGCGGATCTCAGAAGCCAGCAGCGGAGATGCAGTGTGGCTTCCACGGAGGCCCCACCGGCTGGTGCAGATGCACCGACGATCGAAATTACTGCACCGGAGCCTCTGGTGGTCGAAATTACTGCACCGGAGCCTTTGGTGGTCGAAATTACTGCACCGGAGCCTCCTCGCTACCCCGTGGACGATATAAAGGAGATGAAAGAATGTCATCTGTATTATCCTATCGGGAACATGTCCGTGAAGGTAGCCATCGGCAGTGCTTTACCATGTTTACCTGGAGCACTCCACCACAACACCCCCATTCAAGATGGCTATGCTCGTGTCATGGTGGAGGACATAGTCCAAGGGTTTGAGGACCTGGAGATTGACATTGCTACACCTGAAGGGGAGAAAAGACTTGGAGATGTCAAGCGCCATTTCATTCTATGGCAAAAGAAGTTTATCAAGTTTCCAGGCGAGGCGCCAAGGACAACAAGTCCACCCCCCTACGGTGGTGGCGGTTCACCTACACCTCCATCACGTCAGCCGACGCCCCCCAGTCCACAACGTCCGGCGGGTGATCAGACGCCGCCCCCCAGTCCTCGTCCGGCGGGTGATCAGACGCTGCCCCCCAATCCACCTCCGGCAAAGAAGCAGAAGCAGTCCTGGATTATTAACCCGGACCCTTATGTACCTAAGACCACAAAGGTACCAGAGCCATCATTGAAGCCTCTCCCCACAAGGCCTTGGGAACGTAGTGCCGAGGAAACTGCCGCGGCCGCGGCTGCTGATCATGAGAAATGGAAGGCGCACTGCAAGAAGAAAAGAGAGCCCGAGCCCAAGCCAGTATTTTCTGATGAGCAAAAGAAGTGGGCTAAGTCATTTTTGAGCACACCGTCCCAAGCCGCGAAGAATCTGCCTGACGACCATGCACGTGAACTTCGTAGGCAGGCACTCATGTTGAAGGAGAAGAAAGAGCGGGCGGAGAACCAGGAGAACAAAGCCTTGGAGGAGGCCGAGAAAACGGAATTAGAAAGTAAAAAAAGCGGGAAACGAGTTGCCCAGCTCGGGGAACAAAGTAAACAATCGATTGCCCCGCTTATAGTGAAAGCCGCCGGTCCGGATGACCCCGATATCATAGCAGCTGCGGCAGCACATGGATTGACTGTAACGAGTGCCAGAGAACAAGCGGCCAACTTAGGTATTACTCTTCGTGAACTGTTAGGCCTTGATGAGGCGCCAGTGAAGGAGGTAGTAATTACATATGTGAAGAATGGGCCTCTCGTCGAGCCTGCGCAGGAACAGGATCTACCTCCACAAATGAAAGGTCTGCTGAAATAGTACAAGGGTTACATAAAAAATAAAAACGCCAAAGAATATATTTATGCGGAAGTTAGATATGAGCATCACTTCAAACATTACTATGTACAAATTCATCTGAGTGAATTGTTCCAGCTTTTCAATCTGCGCGAGCTCGACAAATCTATCATCAGTTGCTACGTTCTGTAAGTGATTTATTTCTACCCCATCTCGTTCATATTGCCTGCACTATATATATGTCCTAACTATATTGTTGTGTCCGCTATTATACATGCAGAATGAAGATTAAGGAATGCAGAGTAAGGAACATCCATAATGTTGGGTTCATTGACCCACACATCGTTAATGGATATGTGTTGGAGCATCACCCCGCCGACATGGAGGCAAACCTGTGGCAGTTTCTTACAAAGCAGGAACTCAAAAGTGATATTCTATTTCCTTACCATTTTGGGTGAGTGTTTCTGTCTTGAGCACATTCTCTTTTGTTTACTCCATGCATGGTATGTGGCCGGCTAATCGATGAGTTATGCATGACGTACTGTGCATGTATCGTGTCCGCAGGTTCCACTGGATTCTGCTAGTAATTAAAGTTGACACCTCAGAATGTCTCGTCCACGACTCTCTGAATAAGGATCCAAAGCTTTGGGTCGACATGAGAAGAATGCTGCAGAAGTAATTATTTTCATTCATTTGCGCTCTATATCGATCGGCCTATTTCGTTCATTTCCTAATATCAAGTAACTAATAACTCTCTTGTTCATTTAATTTTCTTTGCCTCGTAGGGTTTGGAGACGGTTCGTAGATACAAAGGTCGGTGAATTCAAAAAAGAGCTAGAATTCAAAAGGGCAAAGACTAAGAATGGTGAGGATATTCAGCCAGCGGGGACCAATCTATGTGCATACTATGTCTGTGAGATGATCCGGAGATACACCTCTGAGCGGGTTCCGAGTGATACCAATGCTCAGAGGAATAACCTCCGGATGATGCTTAGTCCAGAAGCTCGCTTCCGACCACTTCAAGAGGAACTAGCTGGATGGTTCAGGAGGGAAGTCCTCCATCCTAAAGGAGAACACCATTACGAGGACGTAGAACTTTATATGCATTAAATTATGTATGGAAACTTGTTCAAAATTGTATATGGTCATCCGATGATATTGAATATATATTGTATATTCCTCTTGAATTCTTTTTGGTTCTAATTTCAAATTTGTTTGAAATTGTACATTCATATGCATGTATGTAGTACCGTAGAATATGTGAAACTCCTTCAAAATTAAAATAAAGCACAAAAGAAATAAAACAATACAAATTAAACAGAAAACAGGTTTAAGGGGGGGGGGCTAAAACCCTAAACCTGCGGCGGCCTTTAGTCGCGGTTGGCCAGAAGAACCGCGACTAAAGGTCCTCCGCCCCGACGGCCACCTGGCACCCACGTGGACGGGCCTTTAGTCGCGGTTCTTAAGCAACCGCGACTAAAGGGTGGGGCCTTTAGTCGCGCCCGTTCGGTCGCGGTTGCGCAACCGCGACTAATGGCAGTTGCGAACCGCGACCAAAGGCCCTTTTTCCACCAGTGTCATCCTTCATATTTTTTGTAATACAACAGTTTTATTTTTATACACCTTTTTGTTGTTGATTTTCAAGCATATATTTTCTTTTCATTAGATTTAGTTATTTTTGAGCAACTATTTATGTATTTTTAACAAAATTACTGCAGCAACACGCAGGGCATCATCTAGCTTGTATTGTTATATATAGGCCTTCAGCCTTCTTTTCTTTCTGTTCCATTTTATTTTCTTATATATTTTTTGTTTAAAAGAAATATAAAAAATTATTGACAAATACATGAATCTTTTTTGTAAATACATGAACATGTTTTGAAAGACATGAACACTTCTTAAAATTACAAGAACATCCTTTCTAAATAGGTCAACATTTTTTAATCTATAAACATTTTTTTTAAAAGTTGCTGATTTTTTAAAAAGGTGCGAACCCTTTTAAAATCAGACTAATTTTTTTTTGAATGGTCACCGGGGGGAACGAATCCCCACCTGAATTTTTTTTCATTCATAGTTGCCTATGAGGCTTACAGCCTCTACAAGATGGGTTCAAATGAACCAGAATTAACAGGCTACATGAGAAAAGAAGGAAAAGAAAACACACACACACACACACACACCGAACAACACATAAGAGGAAGAGAAGGGAGTCACTCCAAGAACCCTCGGAGACAGCTGATTGATGAGAAAGCTCATCACGACCCAAGCACATCGATCACAAGGGTAGAGCTCGCAGGGCATGACAGCGGGAGGGACAACCCAGCTTGAAGAATCGCCGGAGTAATCGAACGGCCTTGGTCAACCGAGACCCAGTCTCGACACTGCACCATCGGCGTAATCGAAAGGCAACGCACATCCGAGACAACACAACGCGCCGACACCACCTGTGTCGTGGGTGTGGTCGAAGGGTTGCGCGCGGCCGAGACGACGCCACGATGCATGTGTGCCACTACTGGAATCGAAGGGCATCACAATGCAGAGACACACCATAGAGCCCGGTCGCATGGACCACCCTCGCCGCACGTGGTGGTCGCCGGTGTAGTCGAAAGGCAAGGCACCACCGAGGGCAACCCCAACCCCACCTGGGTTCGATATACCCAAAGGGTAGGCTGGCCGAGAGCACGCGCATAGACCACCAACACCAGACACGCCATAGAGCTCCGACTAGGATCCGAACGCATGAGCCTAGCAGCCGGCAAGGAGAAACCACCACCACCACTGCCATGGTTCACCTCGCATCGAAGAGAATACCGCATCCATGGCCGCCATCTGCAAAACCATGGGGCACACTAGTACAGACGAAAACAACGTCCTCTGCACTGGTGGCAAGACAGAGAAGGCTCAACACCCAGCCACAATGGCCCCCCTCGTAGGGAGCGCGTCGCCACCATGGTCGCCATCTGCGAAACCACGGCACTAGCCAGCCCCAACGGCACCCCCGCTGCAAGCTGATGGCCGAGCAAAGAGGCGGCACAACTCGCGGACACCACCGACCAACAGAGGCCGACATACAGCCGGTGCCCACCTCACACGCCCGGCACCACGCCGGCCAGCAAGACGGACCGGCCCAGATCCCCCCAACCAATGACTAATCCGGGTTGTGAACCTGTCGGATCTGACGCAATAGCGTCGGATCCGCGCACCCCGCGGGAGCATCAGGCCACAAACTGGGTGGAGGGGGGTGGGGGAGGTTGTCAGACCACACCGAGCTTAGCCACCGCACCACGCGGCCGCCGGATCATGGACGAGAGCACCGGATCCGAAGACGCCCGAGGCAGCCCGGCGAACCTCCCACCGACGAGCACCAGGGCGCCACCCAGGCACCCCTCGCCCGCAGCACAAGCTGCTCCACAGCCCACGCCAGCCACCGCCGCCGTCTCCCACCACCTCAAAGCTCAACGACGCGCGCCGAAGTAGCGCGGCGCCGTCGGCCACCACCCGAGCCCCCTGCTCGATGGGGGCACAACACTGAGTGTCGCGGCCCGCCGCCGCCAGATTCGTGGGGGCTTTGCACGGCGGAAGCCATAGGCGGCGGCAGGAGGGAAGGAGAAGCTGGGGGGAGAAGGTTGCGCGGGGAGGAGTAGCGCCGCCCGAGCCGCCCTGGGGAGGACGACGCGGGGTTGGACTAAAATTTTAATATACATGAACATTTTTAATGCTTTATTTAAGAAGTTAAGCATTATTTAAAAGGAAACATTTTACTATGTGTGTAAATATATTTTTTAAACATGAATTTTTTTAATTCTTTTTATTGTAGGTTTGATTACAATATATACTTTTAATCTCCAAAAAAAGGGGGAAAAGACGTACCTATTTGAATGGGCGGTGGCTTATCAGCGAGGCGATTACAAGGGCTGGGGGTGACGAGGACATGGCGGCCAACGCGGGCCGCGGGTGGAGGGACACGGCGGCTCGACCGGTGTTTGCTTACGGGTCGTCGAGGTGGATGACCGCTGCAGTGACGAGGGCAGACAGCAACGGTGTTTGATACGTTGATTTTATAAGCTATATATATACAGAAGAAAAGCTTTCAGTGAAACTTGAACTCAACACCAACGTTTAAATCTGTAGTACTAGTGAACTAGCTACTTACTACTTCCGACTCCGATTTTCTGCCACAAACACTCACATCACATAAGTGAAACAGTCTTCATAAATGAGACACCACACCACAGCTTGATCCATAAATTATGGCTTCTGAAGCTGGCTATGCCTCTATCAGTACCGCTAAGACTGCTCACAGTGGGGAGTAACATAAAGTAGTAACTTGCTGATGTTACTACTCTATGTTACTACCTTCATAGTGGGTAGTAACTTATGAGTAGTATCATGAAAGAGTTATTTATTAGGCTATAGACTCATTATGTCTTGAAATGTGTGATGTTATAGTAACTAGCTAAGTTACCGCAAACCTCTCTTTTCTCATTAATTAGCTGCCACATAAGCAATTTTGTATTGAAATGTATGATGTTACTGTGACTAGTCTAACAAAAATTGGCAGAACATGTACACGAAAGATACTATAACCCAGTCAGTCACAGGAGGAAGAAGTTACAATGGCATATTTTTACTTAAGCAGGCCCCGTAATCATTGTGGCCACAAACGCTGGGCTCTGTATTTCTCGTAGTTACCTTAAACACTGCATTGAGATTCAGACTCTACCAGGAACACCAGCTTATTGGAATTATTACAGCAGAGATCTTCTGATGAAACCGCTGCTGCGGCTAGTATAGAGCATTCATTCTCTTCCCCTTTATCAAAATTTAAAACTCAACACGGAGAAAGGGTATTCACAAGCTAACATATGCACAGAAATATCACCATTGGAAAGAGCAGTGTCGGTAGTACACTAGTAGAAAACGGCCCATTTGTCCCGGTTGGTAAGGGCCTTTTGTCCCGGTTCCTGAACCGGGACTAAAGGGTTGTTACTAATGCCCTGGCCCTTGAGTCCCGGTTCAGTCCAGAACCGGGACAGATGGGCCTCCACGTGGTCTGTGCGCCGAGCCCAGGCAGGAGGGCCTTTGGTCCTGGTTGGTGGCACCAACCGGGACCAATAGGCATCCACGCGTCAGCATTTTTGTGGCTGAGGTTTTTGTTT
>NC_041380.1:10432282-10441247 GCF_002162155.2 Triticum dicoccoides
ATTTAGGTGTTTCATATATTGTGTTAGCTAGCTAATTAATAGAGAGAAGTGTCCTCTCTTATGTCCGTGCTTGGTCAACGCTACGTACTATACATACGTATAGAGAAGACTAGACACGCTAGCTAGATAGTAAGCAAACGAAGAAAACAGAAGATCGTCATGAACATATATGCATACAGAGAGAAGTGATATCGACCACCTCTCCTTCTCCGAGAGATTGGTCGAACAACAAGTTCTCGTATATCTATCCGACACTACCGGCTACATATATACAATAATTATCTCTTACAAATATAATCTCCTAACATACGGACGCATGGTCCACATAGTATTCTCCGTCTTCAGCGATCACGTGGTAAGAAAGAATGCCGCCAATTCCTCCTGAATTGCTCGCATGTGATCTGGTGCTAGGAGTTCATCCCGCATCCGGAACATCTAATTTGAAAAAGGGGGTCAATACATATATATATGAATGAATGAAACTCAACACAAATGATGGTAATAAAATAAAATTGTGAATATTGTTATTTACGCACTTCATATTGTTTGTCGGAGTAGCCCCGCTCACAGGTCGTGTGACGGATGGACTCGCAAACGTAGTATCCACAGAAATCATTCCCTTGTTCCTGCCACAACCACTTTACAAGAAATAGAGGTCAATCAAACTGATAAGCAAGAATGCCAAATAGTATTAATGAAACTAGCGCTTGAATCACTAGGAGATGCGCGGAACATGCTACTATAGTACTTACTTTCGGGTGTCTAAATTCCAGCTTCTTCGGCAGTCCTGGAGCTTTTTTGGTGAATTTTCACCAAACCCTGCGAGACAAAGAAAACAATTACTTGATATCAGAAATGAACAAAGTTGCTGATATGGTGTATAATGATCGATTTAGCTTACTTCTCGAGCATTTGAGTCATGTCCGCATACTCTTGGGGATCTTTTCGTTTCGAGTCTAAGACACTTACTACTCCCTGCTCAAGCTTAATCTCTAGGAGAATATAGTGGAACCTGCACACGCATGCATAACTCATCAATTACATTGCTATAACCTGGACTAATATGTAAGGGAAACCGAATTTGCACAAGACAGTAACACTCACTTGAAGTTGTAAGGAAAGAGTATTATATCTTTGTTTTCATTTATTACCAACGATCGTAGCAAGTTGGCCTCGGTATCTTCGGCATGAAATTTAACCTCAGTTGCATCTATGAGATTTGTGTTAATGAACCCAATATCACCGACTTGTCTTTTCTTCAATTCGACGATCTTCAATCTGCATAATATAGTGAGGATAATTATAAATACATGCAATGAAAGAGCTGACCTATATAGAGAGACTTAATGACAGAAGTAGTACTACTTACAGACAGTAGCAGGTGACCGTTGCTTTATCGAGGGCCAATTGATTGAAAAGCTGAAAGAACTCCTCAAATGGAACATGCAATAGTTCAATTTCAACGAGGTCATGCTCCTTTTTAACTCTCAGATACAAAGTATTCCTCCCCCAGACTCTCTGCAGGTTTTCATGTACCAATCATGCAATCTTCGCATCATCGTTGATAGAGATCTTTCATCTTTGACGAGAGGCTTCCCGTACTCGTATCTGTCTATCTGCACCTCCAAGAAATCATAATTTACATCGTCGGGCAGGTAATCTCCAAGATTGCTATAACCGGGCACCATCCTCGGATCATTAGCGACGATGTCGCTAGGCACCTTGAGCGGGGGGCACGATTGCTTCGCTTGTTCGCCGAGCCGGGCAATTTGTTTCCCAGCTCGTCGTTCTTTCATCCTTTGATCACTGACAGTACTTCCCGACTGCTCCGCTTCGGCAAATGTCTTTCCAATAATGCGCTCATAGTTGCCTTTCGGCGGAGACTTGGGTGGTTTTGTCAGGGCAGCCAGAGTGCGTTTCGCTTTCACCGGATCTACCTTCTCCTCCGGAGGTGGATGTCTCTGTGCTTTCAACCCTTGAAACCAGTTCTTCACTTCGATTCGCGCGATCTTTGCGTTCTCCTCCGGGGTCATCTCGTATGGTAACTTCTCTGGAGTCTTCAGAGAAGGACCGGATCTATATTTCCTCCCGCCTCTGACTGTACTGCTAGACGCCGGCAGAGCAGACGGAGCGGCTGTCTTCTTACGAGGCGGAGGAGAAGGACTACAACGCGTCGGAGCAGCCGGAGCGGCGGCGGGTCTCTTCCGCCCTTGCTGACAAGGCGGAGAAGGAGGAGGCTGGCTGCTCGGGCGCGCCGGCGCAGGCGGAGAAGGAGGCGGAGTGCCGCGACGCGCCGGAGAAGGAGCCGGCCGAGTGCCCTGATCGTCACTCGCCGGAGGAGGAGGCGGAGTGCCCTGACTCACCGCAGGAGGAGGAGGAGGCGGAGGCGTCCAGTTCGGAAGGTTGATGAGCTCCTTCCGCCATAGGCATGGAGTCTTCAGAGAAGAACCCAGCCGAGTCTCCCCTTCACCGGTAGGGTGGTCAAGCTGGAGGTCCTCAAATCCCTCTGTTATTTCATCCACCATCACCCTAGCATATCCTTCTGGAATCGGCCGGCAGTGAAAAGTTGCGCCGGGTTCAGTAGGAAAAACAGAGCCAACAGCCGCCTTGACCTTCAAATTCATCCATTGCGTCATAAGGTTGCAATTTTGAGACTCCGTGATAGCATCCACGGGATAGCTGGCAGGAGCCGTCAAGACATGCTCCGGCTGAAGCAGCTCGGTGGAAGCCATGTTGCTTCTCCGCTGAGATGGCGGGGTAGCTTCGGGGGAAGCTTCGGTAGTTCGTTTGCTGCGATTTGCTTCTCGTTCCTCTATCGCTTGTACCCTTGCATGCAGCGCCTGCAGTTCGGTCTACTGCACTTTCTTCCTCCTCTCCTGGCATTTGTAACCGCATGCGTCCGGAAACCCAGCCTTCCACGGAATGGAGTCTGGCGTGCCTCGTGTCCGTCCAGGGTGCTCAGGATTCCCGAGGGCCATTGTGAGCTCGTCGTTCTCTCTGTCTAGAACGAACGTCCCTTGCTACGCTGCATCGATATAGTGCTGAAGCCTCTTGACTGGTATTTCCATTTGCTCGTCCATCCAAATGCACTTCCTTGATACAGGGTCCAAGGTTCCGCCAGCCCCGAAGAACCAAGTCCGGCAACGGTCTGGCCAGTTCATTGTTTCTGGTTCGATCCCTTTATCAACCAGATCACTCTCAGCCTTGGCCCACTTAGGCCGGGCTATGAGGTAGCCACCTGACCCCGTGCGATGGTGATGCTTCTTCTTCGCAGCATTTTGCTTGTTTGTCACCAACATCTTCTTACTCAAATATTCTCCTCCACGATCAGATCGTAGAAACTTTATTTTCTTGTTACGATGATTTTCAACTTCACTCTGAAATTCTTTGAACTTTTCAAATGTTTCAGACTTATGTTTCATTAAGTAAATATACCCATATCTGCTTAAATCATCTGTGAAGGTGAGAAAATAACGATATCCGCCACGAGCCTCAATATTCATCGGACCACATACATCTGTATGTATGATTTCCAACAAATCTGTTTCTCTCTCCATAGTACCGGAGAACGGCGTTTTGGTCATCTTGCCCATGAGGCACGGTTCGCAAGTACCAAGTGATTCATAATCAAGTGGTTTCAAAAGTCCATCAGAATGGAGTTTCTTCATGCGCTTTACACCGATATGACCTAAACGGCAGTGCCACAAATAAGTTGCACTATCATTATCAACTCTGCATCTTTTGGCTTCAACATTATGAATATGTGTGTTACTACTATCGAGATTCAACAAGAATAGACCACTCTTCAAGGGTGCATGACCATAAAAGATATTACTCATATAAATAGAACAACCATTATTCTCTGATTTAAATGAATAACCGTCTCACATCAAACAAGATCCAGATATAATGTTCATGCTTAACGCTGGCACCAAATAACAATTATTTAGGTCTAATACTAATCCCGAAGGTAGATGTAGTGGTAGCGTGCCGGCTGCAATCACATCGACTTTGGAACCGTTTCCCACGCGCATTGTCACCTCGTCCTTAACCAATCTTTGCTTGATCCGTAGTCCCTGTTTCGAGTTGCAAATATTAGCAACAGAACCAGTATCAAATACCCAGGTGCTACTGCGAGCATTAGTAAGGTACACATCAATAACATGTATATCACATATACCTTTGTTCACCTTGCCATCCTTCTTATCCGCCAAATACTTGGGGCAGTTCCGCTTCCAGTGACCAGTCTGCTTGCAATAGAAGCACTCAGTTTCAGGCTTAGGTCCAGGTTTGGGTTTCTTCTTTTGAGTAGCAACTTGTTTGCCGTTCTTTTTGAAGTTCCCCTTCTTCTTCCCTTTGCCCTTTTTCTTGAAACTAGTGGTCTTGTTGACCATCAACACTTGATGCTCCTTCTTGATTTCTACCTCCGCAGCTTTCAGCATCGCGAAGAGCTCGGGAATAGTCTTGTTCATCCCTTGCATATTATAGTTCATCACGAAGCTCTTGTAGCTTGGTGGCAGTGATTGAAGAATTCTGTCAATGACGCAATCATCTGGAAGATTAACTCCCAATTGAATCAAGTGATTATTATACCCAGACATTTTGAGTATATGCTCACTGACAGAACTGTTCTCCTCCATCTTGCAGCTATAGAACTTATTGGAGACTTCATATCTCTCAATCTGGGCATTTGCTTGAAATATTAACTTCAACTCCTGGAACATCTCATATGCTCCATGACGTTCAAAACGTCGTTGAAGTCCCGATTCTAAGCCGTAAAGCATGGCACACTGAACTATCGAGTAGTCATCAGCTTTGCTCTGCCAGACGTTCATACCATCCGGCGTTGCTCCTGCAGCAGGCCTGGCACCCAGCGGTGCTTCCAGGACGTAATTCTTCTGTGCAGCAATGAGGATAATCCTCAAGTTACGGACCCAGTCCGTGTAATTGCCACCATCATATTTCAACTTTGCTTTCTCAAGGAACGCATTAAAATTCAACGGAACAACAGCACGAGCCATCTATCTACAATCAAACATAAACAAGCAAGATACTAATCAGGTACTAAGTTTCATGATAAATTTAAGTTCAGTTAATCAAATTAATTAAAGAACTCCCACTTAGATAGACATCCCTCTAATCCTCTAAGTGATAACGTGATCCAAATCAACTAAACCATAACCGATCATCACGTGAGATGGAGTAGTTTTCAATGGTGAACATCGTTATGTTGATCATATCTACTATATGATTCACGCTCGACCTTTCGGTCTCCGTGTTCCGAGGCCATATCTGTATATGCTTGGCTCGTCAAGTATAACCTGAGTATTCCGCATGTGCAACTGTTTTGCACCCGTTGTATTTGAACATAGAACCTATCACACCCGATCATCACGTGGTGTCTCAGCACGAAGAACTTTCGCAACGGTGCATACTCAGGGAGAACACTTCTTGATAATTTAGTGAGAGATCATCTTATAATGCTACCGTCAATCAAAGCAAGATAAGATGCATAAAAGGATAAACATCACATGCAATCAATATAAGTGATATGATATGGCCATCATCATCTCGTGCTTGTGATCTCCATCTCCGAAGCACCGTCGTGATCACCATCGTCACCGGCGTGACACCTTGATCTCCATCATAGCATCGTTGTCGTCTCGCCAAGCTTGTGCTTCCACGACCATCACTACCGCTTAGTAATAAAGTAAAGCATTACATCGCGATTTCATTGCATACAATAAAACGACAACCATAAGGCTCCTGCCAGTTGCTGATAACTCGGTTACAAAACATGATCATCTCATACAATAAAATTCAGCATCATGTCTTGACCATATCATATCACAACATGCCCTGCAAAAACAAGTTAGACGTCTTCTACTTTGTTGTTGCAAGTTTTACGTGGCTGCTACGGGCTTAAGCAAGAACCAATCTCACCTACGCATCAAAACCACAACGATAGTTTGTCAAATAGACTCCGTTTTAACCATCGCAAGGACCGGGCGTAGCCATACTTGGTTCAACTAAAGTTGGAGAGACAGTCGCCCGCAAGCCACCTATGTGCAAAGCACGTCGGGGGAACCGGTCTCGCGTAAGCGTACGCGTAATGTTGGTCCGGGTCGTCTCGTCCAACAATGCCACCGAACCAAAGTATGACATGCTGGTAGGCAGTATGACTTATATCACCCACAACTCACTTGTGTTCTACTCGTGCATATAACATCAACATAAATAACCTAGGCTCGGATGCCACTGATGGGTTTCGTAGTAATTTCAAAATTTTCCTACGCACACGCAAGATCATGTGATGCATAGCAACGAGAGGGGAGAGTGTTGTCTACGTACCCACACAGACCGACTGCGGAAGCGTTGACACAACGTAGAGGAAGTAGTCGTACGTCTTCACGATCCAATCGATCAAGCACCGAAACTACGGCACCTCTTAGTTCAAGCACACGTTCAGCTTGATGACGATCCCCGGACTCCGATCCAGCAAAGTGTCGGGGAAGAGTTCCGTCAGCACGACGGCGTGGTGACGATCTTGATGTACTACAGCAGCAGGGCTTCGCCTAAACTCCGCTACAGTATTATCGAGGATTATGGTGGCTGGGGGCACCGCACACGGCTAAGGAATAGATCACATGGATCAACTTGTGTGTTTCTGGGGTGCCTCTGCCTCAGTATATAAAGGAGCCAAGGGGGAGGGGGCCGCCGGCCAGGAGGTGGGCGCAGGAGGAGTCCTACTCCTCCCGGGAGTAGGACTCCTCCCAATCCTAGTTGGACTAGGATTCCCCGAGGGGGAAAGAGGGAGAGGGGGGCCGACCACCTCTCCTAGTCCTAATAGGACTAGGGGAGGGGGGAGGTGTGCGGTCACCTTGGGCTGCCCCTTTCTCCTTTCCACTAAAGCCCATCAAGGCCCATATGACTCCCGGGGGGTTCCGGTAACCTCCCGGTACTCCGGTAAAATCCCGATTTCACCCGGAACACTTCTGATGTCCAAATATAGGCTTCCAATATATCAATCTTTACGTCTCGACCATTTTGAGACTCCTCGTCATGTCCGTGATCACATCCGGGACTCCAAACAACCTTCGGTACATCAAAATGCATAAACTCATAATATAACTGTCATCGTAACCTTAAGCGTGCGGACCCTACGGGTTCGAGAACAATGTAGACATGACCGAGACATGTCTCGGTCAATAACCAATAGCGGGACCTGGATGCCCATATTGGCTCCTACATATTCTACGAAGATCTTTATCGGTCAGACCGCATAACAACATACATTGTTCCCTTTGTCATCGGTATGTTACTTGCCCGAGATTCGATCGTCGGTATTCCAATACCTAGTTCAATCTCGTTACCGGCAAGTCTCTTTACTCGTTCTGTAATACATCATCCCGCAACTAACTCATTTAGTTGCAATGCTTGCAAGTCTTAAGTGATGTGTATTACCGAGAGGGCACAGAGATACCTCTCCGACAATCGGAGTGACAAAACCAAATCTCGAAATACGCCAACCCAACATGTACCTTTGGAGACACCTGTAGTACTCCTTTATAATCACCCAGTTATGTTGTGACGTTTGGTAGTACCCAAAGTGTTCCTCCGGTAAACGGGAGTTGCATAATCTCATAGTTATAGGAACATGTATAAGTCATGAAGAAAGCAATAGCAACATACTAAACGATCGGGTGCTAAGCTAATGGAATGGGTCATGTCAATCAGATCATTCTCTTAATGATGTGATCCCATTAGTCAAATAACAACTCATTGTTCATGGTTAGGAAACATAACCATCTTTGATTAACGAGCTAGTCAAGTAGAGGCATACTAGTGACATTTTGTTTGTCTATGTATTCACACATGTATTATGTTTCCGGTTAATACAATTCTAGCATGAATAATAAACATTTATCATGATTATAAGGAAATAAATAATAACTTTATTATTGCCTCTAGGGCATATTTCCTTCAGCTGGATGCTGATCGGGATCTTGTCCCTAACCAGAAGCCCGCACTGAGCAACAAATGCGTTCTTTGTCCGGATGGGTTCAATCGGTTGGCCGTCGGGCGCGATTGCTATGATCTCAAACCTTTCATCCGAGCTCAACTTTTTCTTTGGGCCTCATCTCTTTACCGAAGTTGTGCTCGATCCGGAGGGCTAGAAAAAAGAACAAAGATGAGAGTTAATTAATATGTGTACATACCAAAACAATGAATGCATCAATTAGCTAGTCAACACAGGCTTAACTAATATATATACCTGGCTGGACTCGGTTCGGTCACCGGAGCCGTCATCACGGTCTCCTTCTTGCACCGGCATTGGGTCACTGGAGCCATCATAATCATAGCTAGCTGCTTCTTCACCCTCTCCTTCCAGACCATCGGTGTCGTTGAGAAACAACGAGCAGACGACATCACTTCCTTATGCGATTATGTCCCCCAACAACGCTTCTTGTGCTTCGTCTCGGGGGGTATCCATAGTTTCTACAAATATTTACAACATGGCAATTATTATTCAAACTTGACAGATGGATATATTAGTGGCAAATGTAGAACTAGCTAGCTAATCATAGTAAGGAATCATATTAATTAGTGGCCTCGATGCTGCTTCTCTAGGGTTTCGGGTGGCCTCGACAATGCTTCAAGGGTTTGGGGTGGCCTCGAGAACGCTTCAAGGAGGGGGTAATATCGACAACGACGAGATACATACATGGGAAAATAATGTTATCGGGGAGGGGGTATATCGACCCTCCTCCCACGTGTTGAAGTTATCGGGGAGGGGGGTATATCGACCCCCCACGTGTTGAAGTTATCGGGGAGGGGGTATATCGACCCCCCCCCCCATGTGTTGAAGTTATCGGGAGGGGGTATATCGACCCCCCTCGTGTTGAAGTTATCGGGAGGGGGTATATCGACCCCTCCCCCCACGTGTTGAAGTTATCGGGAGTTT
>NC_041380.1:10441497-10442892 GCF_002162155.2 Triticum dicoccoides
TTTATATCGAGACGACATACGTAAATGGGAAAATAATATTGTTGGGAAGGGGTATATCGACCCCCCCCCCTCGTGTTGAAGTTATCGGGAGGGGTATATCAACGACGACAGACCCGATAAAACATAAGAAAACGAAGAAGACATAAAAAGAGGAGAAGAAGAAAGGAATAGCTAGAGGAGAAGATCGAAGAAAAAAAAGAAGAAAAAAAAAGAGGAGAAGAAGAAAGGAATAGAGGAGAAGAAGAGAAAATAGACCTCTTCTTTTTCTTATTTTTTCTTCTTCTTATTTATTTCTCCAGTTCTTTTTCTCCTCTTCTTCTTTCTTTCCTCTTCTTATTTTCTTCTTTCCTATCCTTCTTTTCCTTCCTTCTTAATATCACTTAGCAAATTTTGCAACGATAGGGAGGGGGTGCTCCCGCGGTCTAAAATCCATCTATGCACGATAGAAAATTCTGAAAAATACATCTATGATACCTCAACGTCCCCGCCTCTCTCATGAACAAAAAAATCTATGAATAAAAAAAACATCATGTTCTATGAACAAAAAAACATCATATTTCATCCACATCCGTGCATACATCATATATGTGATCATCTATGAAAAAAACATCATATTCTATAAAAATCATTATATATATATATGAACAAAATCAATTATGATAACAAGCATATATATCATCATATATATAAAAAACAAGCATATATATGAAAAAAAACAAGCATATATATGAAAAAAAAACTAGGGAGGGCACCGGCGGCCGGACCAAGGTGAGGAGGACCGCGGGGTCGGCGGCGAGGATGGCGACGGGGCAGTGGCCGCGCGCTCGGGGTAGGGGGCGACGACGACGAAGGACGAGGTAGGGCGACGGCGTGGCGACGACGGGGGCGGGCCAGGGCGGCGCTGTTGGGTTTCGTAGTAATTTCAAAAAATTTCCTACGCACACACAAGATCATGTGATGCATAGCAACAAGAAGGGAGAGTGTTGTCTACGTACCCACGCAGACCGATTGCGGAAGCGTTGACACAACGTAGAGGAAGTAGTCGTACGTCTTCACGATCCAACCGATCAAGCACCGAAACTATGGCACCTCCGAGTTCGAGCACACGTTCAGCTCGATGACGATCCCCGGATTCATCCAGCAAAGTGTCGGGGAAGAGTTCCGTCAGCACGACGGCGTGGTGACGATCTTGATGCACTACAGCAGCAGGGCTTCGCCTAAACTCCGCTACAGTATTATCGAGGAATATGGTGGCTGGGGGCACCACACACGGCTAAGGAATAGATCACGTGGATCAACTTGTGTGTTTCTGGGGTGCCTCTGCCTCAGTATATAAAGGACTAGAGGGGGGAGGCTGGCCGGCCATAGGAGGCGCGCCAGGAGAGTCCTACTCCC
>NC_041380.1:10443314-10451431 GCF_002162155.2 Triticum dicoccoides
GGGGGGCCGGCCACCTCTCCTAGTCCTAATAGGACTAGGGGAAGGGGGGAGGTGCGCGGCCACCTTGGGCTGCCCCTTTCTCCTTTCCACTAAGGCCCATCAAGGCCCATATGGTTCCCGGGGGGTTCCGGTAACCTCCCGGTACTCCGGTAAAATCCCGATTTCACCCGGAACACTTCCGATATCCAAACATAGGCTTCCAATATATCAATCTTTACGTCTCGACCATTTCGAGACTCCTCGTCATGTCTGTGATCACATCCAGGACTCCGAACAACCTTCGGTACATCAAAATGCATAAACTCATAATATAACTGTCATCGTAACCTTAAGCGTGCGGACCCTACGGGTTCGAGAACAATGTAGACATGACCGAGACACGTCTCCGGTCAATAACCAATAGCGGGACCTGGATGCCCATATTGGCTCCTACATATTCTACAAAGATCTTTATCGGTCAGACCGCATAACATCATACGTTGTTCCCTTTGTCATCGGTATGTTACTTGCCCGAGACTCGATCGTCGGTAATACCTAGTTCAATCTCGTTACCGGCTAGTCTCTTTACTCGTTCTGTAATACATCATCTCGCAACTAACTCATTAGTTGCAATGCTTGCAAGGCTTATGTGATGTGCATTACCGAGAGGGCCCAGAGATACCTCTCCGACAATCGGAGTGACAAAACCTAATCTCGAAATACGCCAACCCAACATGTACCTTTGGAGACACCTGTAGTACTCCTTTATAATCACCCAGTTACGTTGTGACGTTTGGTAGTACCCAAAGTGTTCCTCCGGTAAACGGGAGTTGCATAATCTCATAGTTATAGGAACATGTATAAGTCATGAAGAAAGCAATAGCAACATACTAAACGATCGGGTGCTAAGCTAATGGAATGGGTCATGTCAATCAGATCATTCAACTAATGATGTGATCCCGTTAATCAAATAACAACTCCTTTGTCTATGGTTAGGAAACATAACCATCTTTGATTAACGAGCTAGTCAAGTAGAGGCATACTAGTGACACTCTGTTTGTCTATGTATTCACACATGTATTATGTTTCCGGTTAATACAATTCTAGCATGAATAATAAATATTTATCATGATATAAGGAAATAAATAATAACTTTATTATTGCCTCTAGGGCATATTTCCTTCAGTCTCCCACTTGCACTAGAGTCAATAATCTAGATCACATCACTATGTGATTAACATCGATAATTTACATCATCATGTGATTAACACCCGTAGTTCACATCGCCATGTGACCAACACCCAAAGGGTTTACTAGATTCAGTAATCTAGTTCTCATCGCTATGCGATTAACACCCAAAGAGTACTAAGGTGTGATCATGTTTTGCTTGTGAGATAATTTTAGTCAACGGGTCTGTCACATTCAGATCCGTAAGTATTTTGCGAATTTCTATGTCAACAATGCTCTGCATGGAGCTACTCTAGCTTATTGCTCCCACTTTCAATATGTATCTAGATCGAGACTTAGAGTCATCCAGATCAGTGTCAAAACTTGCATCGACGTAACCCTTTATGGCGAACCTTTTTGTCACGTCCATACTCGAGAAACATATCCTTATTTCACTAAGGATAATTCTGACCGCTGTCCAGTGATCTACTCCTAGATCACTATTGTACTCCCTTGCCAAATCAGTGCAGGGTACACAATAGATCTGGTATACAGCATGACATACTTTATAGAACATATGGCCAAGGCATAGGGAATGACTTTCATTCTCTTTCTATCTTCTGCCATGGTCGGGCTTTGAGTCTTACTCAACTTCACACCTTCTAATACAGGCAAGAACTCTTTCTTTGACTGCTCCATTTTGAACTACTTCAAAATCTTGTCAAGGTATGTACTCATTGAAAAAACTTATCAAGCGTCTTGATCTATCTCTATAGATCTTGAAGCTCAATATGTAAGCAGCTTCACCGAAGTCTTTCTTTGAAAAACTCCTTTCAAACACTCCTTTATGCTTTACAGAATAATTCTACATTATTTCCGATCAACAATATGTCATTCACATATACTTATCAGAAATGCTGTAGTGCTCCCACTCACTTTCTTGTAAATACAGGCTTCTCCGAAAGTCTGTATAAAACCAAATGCTTTGATCACACTATCAAAGCGTTTATTCCAACTCCGAGAGGCTTGCACCAGTCCATAAATGGATCGCTGGAGCTTGCACACTTTGTTAGCTCCTTTTGGATCGACAAAACCTTCTGGTTGCATCATATACAACTCTTCTTCCAGAAATCCATTCAGGAATGCAGTTTTGACATCCATTTGCCAAATTTCATAATCATAAAATGCGGCAATTGCTAACATGATTCGGACGGACTTAAGCATCGCTACGGGTGAGAAGGTCTCATCATAGTCAATCCCTTGAACTTGCCGAAAACCTTTCACGACAAGTCGAGCTTTGTAGACAGTAACATTACCATCAGCGTCAGTCTTCTTCTTAAAGATCCATTTATTCTCAATTGCTTGCCGATCATCGGGCAAGTCAACCAAAGTCCATACTTTGTTCTCATACATGGATCCCATCTCAGATTTCATGGCTTCAAGACACTTTGCGGAATCTGGGCTCACCATCGCTTCTTCATAGTTCGTAGGTTCATCATGATCTAGTAGCATGATTTCTAGAACAGGATTACCGTACCACTCTGGCGCGGATCTTACTCTGGTTGATCTACGAGGTTCAGTAGTATCTTGATCTGAAGTTTCATGACTATCATCATTAGCTTCCTCACTTATTGGTGTAGGTGTCGCAGAAATAGTTTTCTGTGATGTACTACTTTCCAATAAAGGAGCAGGTACAGTTACCTCGTCAAGTTCTACTTTCCTCCCACTCACTTCTTTCGAGAGAAACTCCTTCTCTAGAAAGGATCCATTCTTAGCAACGAATGTTTTGCCTTCGGATCTGTGATAGAAGGTGTACCCAACAGTCTCCTTTGGGTATCCTATGAAGACACATTTCTCCGATTTGGGTTCGATCTTATCAGGTTGAAGCTTTTTCACATAAGCATCGCAGCCCCAAACTTTAAGAAACGACAACTTTGGTTTCTTGCCAAACCACAGTTCATAAGGCGTCGTCTCAACGGATTTTGATGGTGCCCTATTTAACGTGAATGCGGCCGTCTCTAGAGCGTATCCCCAAAACGATAGCGGTAAATCAGTAAGATACATCATAGATTGCACTATATCCAATAAAGTACGGTTATGACGTTCGGACACACCGTTACATTGTGGTGTTCTAGGTGGCATGAGTAGTGAAACTATTTCACATTCTTTTTAACTGAAGGCCAAACTCGTAACTCAAATACTCTTCTCTACGATCAGATCGTAGAAACTTTATTTTCTTGTTATGATGATTTTTCACTTCACTCTGAAATTCTTTGAACTTTTCAAATGTTTCAGACTTATGTTTCATCAAGTAGATATACTCATATCTGCTGAAATCATCTGTGAAGATCAGAAAATAATGATACTTGTCGCGAGCCTCAATATTCATCGGACCACATACATCAGTATGTATGATATCCAACAAATCTTGTTGCTCGCTCCATTGTTCCGAAGAACAGAGTCTTAGTCATCTTGCCCATGAGGCATGGTTCGCAAGCATCAACTGATTCATAATCAAGTGATTCCAAAAGCCCATCAGCATGGAGTTTCTTCATGCGCTTTACACCAATATGACCTAAACGGCGGTGCTACAAATAAGTTGCATTATCATTATTAACTTTGCATCTTTTGGTTTCAATATTATGATTATGTGTATCACTACGATCGAGATCCAACGACCTATTTTCATTGGGTGTGTAACCATATAAGGTTTTATTCATATAAACAGAACAACAATTTATTCTCTTTAAATGAATAACCGTATTACAATAAACATGATCAAATCATATTCATGCTCAACGCAAACACCAAATAACACTTATTTAGGTTCAACACTAATCTCTAAATTATAGGGAGTGCGCGATGATGATCATATCAATCTTGGAACCACTTCCAACACACATCGTCACTTCACCCTTAACTAGTCTCTGTTTATTCTGCAACTCCCGTTTCGAGTTACTAATCTTAGCAACTGAACTAGTATCAAATACTGAGGGTTTGCTATAAACACTAGTAAAGTACACATCAATAACATGTATATCAAATATACTTATGTTCACTTTGCCATCCTTCTTATCCGCCAATCACTTGGGGTAGTTCCGCTTCCAGTGACCAGTCCCTTTGCAGTAGAAGCACTTAGTCTCAGGCTTAGGACCAGACTTGGGCTTCTTCACTTGAGCAGCAACTTGCTTGCCGTTCTTCTTGAAGTTCCCCTTCTTCCCTATGCCCTTTTCTTGAAACTAGTGATCTTATCAACCATCAACACTTGATGTTTTCCTTGATTTCTACATTCGTTGATTTCAGCATCACGAAGAGCTTGGGGGTTGTTTCCGTTATCCCTTGCATATTATAGTTCATCACGAAGTTCTACTAACTTGGTGATGGTGACTAGAGAATTCTGTCAATCACTATCTTATCTGGAAGATTAACTCCCACTTGATTCGAGCGATTGTAGTACCCAGACAATCTGGGCACATGCTCACTAGTTGAGCGATTCTCCTCCATCTTTTAGCTATAGAACTTGTTAGAGACTTCATATCTCTCAACTCGGGTATTTGCTTGAAATATTAACTTCAACTCCTGGAACATCTCATATGCTCCATGACGTTCAAAACGTCTTTGAAGTCCCGATTCTAAGCCATTTATCATGGTGCACTAAACGATCAAGTAGTCATCATATTGAAATAGCCAAACGTTCATAACGTATGCATCTGCTCCTGCAATAGGTCCATCACCTAGCGGTGCATCAAGGACATAATTCTTCTGTGCAACAATGAGGATAAACCTCAGATCACGGATCCAATCTGCATCATTGCTACTAACATCTTTCAACACAATTTTCTCTAGGAACATATCAAAATAAACATATGAAAGCAACAACGCGAGTTATTGATCTACAACATAGATATGCTAATACTACCAGGACTAAGTTCATGATAAATTTAAGTTCAATTAATCATATTACTTAAGAACTCCCACTTAGATGGACATCCCTCTAATCTTCTAAGTGATCACGTGATCCAAATCAACTAAACCATAACCGATCATCACGTGAGATGGGGTAGTTTTTAATGGTGAACATCGTTATGTTGATCATATCTACTATATGATTCACACTCGACCTTTCGGTCTCCGTGTTCCGAGGCCATATCTGCATATGCTAGGCTCTTCAAGTTTAACCTGAGTATTCTGCGTGTGCACAAACTGGCTTGCACCCGTTGTAGATGGACGTAGAGCTTATCACACCCGATCATCACGTGGTGTCTGGGCACGACGAACTTTGGCAACGGTGCATACTCAGGGAGAAAACTTCTTGATAATTTAGTGAGAGATCATCTTATAATGCTACCGTCAATCAAAGCAAGATAAGATGAATAAAAGATAAACATCACATGCAATCAATATAAGTGATATGATATGGCCATCATCATCTTGTGCTTGTGATCTCCATCTTCGAAGCACCGTCGTGATCACCATCGTCACCGGCGCGACACCTTGATCTCCATCGTAGCATCGTTGTCGTCTCGCTAATCTTATGCTTCCACGACTATCACTACCGCTTAGTAATAAAGTAAAGCATTACATCGCGATTGCATTGCATACAATAAAACGACAACCATAAGGCTCCTGCCAGTTGCCGATAACTCGGTTACAAAACATGATCATCTCATACAATAAAATTCAGCATCATGTCTTGACCATATCACATCACAACATGCCCTGCAAAAACAAGTTAGACGTCCTCTACTTTGTTGTTGCAAGTTTTACGTGGCTGCTACGGGCTTAAGCAAGAACCAATCTCACCTACGCATCAAAACCACAACGATAGTTTGTCAAATAGACTCCATTTTAACCTTCGCAAGGACCGGGCGTAGCCACACTTGGTTCAACTAAAGTTGGAGAGACAGTCGCCCGCAAGCCACCTGTGTGCAAAGCACGTCGGGGGAACCGGTCTCGCGTACGCGTAATGTTGGTCCGGGTCGTCTCGTCCAACAATACCGCCGAACCAAAGTATGACATGCTGGTAGGCAGTATGACTTATATCGCCCACAACTCACTTGTGTTCTACTAGTGCATATAACATCAACATAAATAACCTAGGCTCGGATGCCACTGTTGGGTTTCGTAGTAATTTCAAAAAAATTCCTACGCACACGCAAGATCATGTGATGCATAGCAACGAGAGGGGAGAGTGTTGTCTATGTACCCACGCAGACCGACTGCGGAAGCGTTGACACAACATAGAGGAAGTAGTCGTACATCTTCACGATCCAACCGATCAAGTACCGAAACTACGGCACCTCCGAGTTCGAGCACACGTTCAGCTCGATGACGATCCCCGGACTCCGATCCAGCAAAGTGTCGGGGAAGAGTTCCGTCAGCACGACGGCGTGGTGACAATCTTGATGCACTACAGCAGCATGGCTTCGCCTAAACTCCGCTACAGTATTATCGAGGAATATGGTGGCTGGGGGCACCGCACACAGCTAAGGAATAGATCACGTGGATCAACTTGTGTGTTTCTGGGGTGCCTCTGCCTCAGTATATAAAGGACTAGAGGGGGGAGGCTGGCCGGCCATAGGAGGCGCGCCAGGAGAGTCCTACTCCCTCTGGGAGTAGGATCCCCCCCCCCCAATCCTAGTTGGAATAGGACTCCTTGAGGGGGGAAAGAGAGAGAGGGGGGCCGGCCACCTCTCCTAGTCCTAATAGGACTAGGGGAAGGGGGGAGGCGTGCGGCCACCTTGGGCTGCCCCTTTCTCCTTTCCACTAAGGCCCATCAAGGCCCATATGGTTCCCGGGGGGTTCCGGTAACCTCCCGGTACTCCGGTAAAATCCCGATTTCACCCGGAAACACTTCCGATATCAAAACATAGGCTTCCAATATATCAAGATTTACGTCTCGACCATTTCGAGACTCCTCGTCATGTCTGTGATCACATCCAGGGCTCCGAACAACCTTCGGTACATCAAAATGCATAAACTCATAATATAACTGTCATCGTAACCTTAAGCGTGCGGACCCTACGGGTTCGAGAACAATGTAGACATGACCGAGACACGTCTCCGGTCAATAACCAATAGCGGGACCTGGATGCCCATATTGGCTCCTACATATTCTACGAAGATCTTTATCGGTCAGACCGCATAACAAAATACGTTGTTCCCTTTGTCATCAGTATGTTACTTGCCCGAGATTCGATCGTCGGTATCCAATACCTAGTTCAATCTCGTTACCGGTAAGTCTCTTTACTCGTTCTGTAATACATCATCTCGCAACTAACTCATTAGTTGCAATGCTTGCAAGGCTTATGTTATGTGCATTACCGAGAGGGCCCAGAGATACCTCTCCGACAATCGGAGTGACAAAACCTAATCTCGAAATACGCCAACCCAACATGTACCTTTGGAGACACCTGTAGTACTCCTTTATAATCACCCAGTTAAGTTGTGACATTTGGTAGTACCCAAAGTGTTCCTCCGGTAAACGGGAGTTGCATAATCTCATAGTTATAGGAACATGTATAAGTCATGAAGAAAGCAATAGCAACATACTAAACGATCGGGTGCTAAGCTAATGGAATGGGTCATGTCAATCAGATGATTCAACTAATGATGTGATCCCGTTAATCAAATAACAACTCCTTTGTCTATGGTTAGGAAACATAACCATCTTTGATTAACGAGCTAGTCAAGTAGAGGCATACTAGTGACACTCTTTTTGTCTATGTATTCCCACATGTATTATGTTTTCGGTTAATACAATTCTAGCATGAATAATAAACATTTATCATGATATAAGGAAATAAATAATAACTTTATTATTGCTTCTAGGGCATATTTCCTTCAGCCACGCGTCGGGGCAGGGGCGCGAACGACGGCGAGGGAGGGCCGGGGCGGCGCGTCGGGGCAGGGGCGCGGGCGATGGCGACGAGGGCGGGCCGGGGCGGCGCGCGTCGGGGCAGGGGCGGCGC
>NC_041380.1:10451548-10452475 GCF_002162155.2 Triticum dicoccoides
AACGACGGGCGACGGCGAGGGCGCGGGCGACGGCGACGATGGGCACGGGTAAGGCGACGACGAGGCGGGGGCGGCGGGCGGCGTCGGGGCAGCCTGCGGTGTTGGCGTCGTCGGGGCGGCAACTGCGAGATGAGAGTGAAAATTTCCTAAGTGTGAACTTATATAGCAAAGCCTTTAGTCCCGGTTCGTGGCATCAACCGGGACTAAAGGTGGGCATTAGTCCCGGTTGGTGCCACCAACCGGGACCAAAGGCCTTTTTCAGCAGCCCAAAGGGCGGGAAGCGGCAGCCTTTGGTCCCGGTTTGTGGCACCAACCGGGACAAAAGGAGGGCATTGGTCCCGGTTGGTGCCACGAACAGGGACCAATGCCCCCCTTTAGTCCCGGTTGGTGCCACCAACCGGGACCAAAGGCCTTGTACTGCCCCGCGCCAAAACTTTAGTCCCACCTCGCTAGCTGAGAGAGCTTGAGAGTGGTTTATAAGCGCTGTTGCGCCTTCCCTCTCGAGCTCCTCTCAAATGCAGGCTTTCGGGCCTAACCCTGCGCTGTGTGCATGTGGGCCTACTGGGCCTCCTGCGGGCTTGAATCCTGGCCCATGGTACGGTTTCTAGTCGTAGTCAGGCCATGGGGGCCCAGTAGGTGTCACTTTTTTGTTTTTTTCTTTGTTGCTTTATTTATTTTATTTTGTTTCTACTTACAACGAAATACTTATTGTTGCTATTTTTTTCTAGTTTTTTTGTTTTGTTTTCTGCATTATTTATTTTCTTTTTTTTTTGCTTTATTTTTTAATTCTTTTTGCTTTTAGTTTTAGAAAAATTATAAACTTTCTGTTAGTGCCATTAGTTTTCAAATTTGAAAACATTTTTTTTGTTTTCTTTGTTGCTTTATTTATTTTATTTTGTTTCTACTTACAACAAAATACTTATTGTT
>NC_041380.1:10452546-10489561 GCF_002162155.2 Triticum dicoccoides
AGTTTTAGAAAAATTATAAACTTTCTGTTAGTGCCATTAGTTTTCAAATTTGAAAACACTTTTTTTTCTTTTTTTGTTTTCTTTGTTGCTTTATTTATTTTATTTTGTTTCTACTTACAACAAAATACTTATTGTTGTTATTTTTATTTTTCTTTCCAGTTTTTTTGTTTTGTTTTATGCATTATTTATTTTCTTTTATTTTTTGCTTTATTTTTAATTATTTTTACTTTTAGGTCAGCAAAATTATAAACTTTCTGTTAGCGCCATTAGTTTTAGAAAAAATATAAACTTTCTGTTAGTGCCATTAGTTTTCAAATTTGAATAGTTAAAATTTGAATTCTTTGAAATTTGTGTGAATCACAAGTTTGTGATTAACTTTACTAAAAAAATGAACATAGATGCACCTATAGAGAAAATTCGACCTAAATCCATAATCAATTTCTATGAATTTCAGAGAAATTCACTATGAATTTAGGTTAAATTCCCTGTATAGGGGCATCTATTTTCACTTTGAGAGGAGCTCAACAAGGCAGAGAGGGACGGGCTTATAAACCATTGTGAGCGCCCTTCGGTTGGCGAGGTGGGACTAAACTCTGAGCGCAACGAGGACCAACCCTTTAGTCCCGGTTTGTGGCACAAACCGGGACTAATGGTCATGGGCCAGGGGCGAGGCGCATTGGTCCCGGTTCGTGCGTGGAACCGGGACCAAAAGGTCCAGACGAACCGGGACCAATGGCCCACGTGGCTGCCCTCTTGAAAGTGTTCTTGGTGAGAACATAATTGACAAGGAGCGAACCGGGATTACTGGTATTACGAGGGCCAAACCATAAGACATTAAAGCATTTCATCCTCTAAAAAAGTTGGCATAGCATGTGCATGTACAAAACGGACAATGGTATCATACTCGTCTATTACAAAGTTGGCATGGTATCATCATAATAGTTGCAGGAGAAAGTCTTCACTTTTTCTTCGCTTGTGTCATTTGCTTATTGCGCCGTAACCATGGATAATCTTCATCGTTTATCAGGATGCTTGGGCCAGCCTTACTTTGAAGGGAGAAATTTCATGAAACTTTTCATAATCTTCAGACATGTCTGTCTTGCCCTCCACTCCCAGGATGTCCCTTTTTCCTGAAAGAACTATGTGGCGCTTTGGCTCATCATATGATGTATTCGCTTCCTTATCTTTTCTTTTTCTCGGTCTGGTAGACATGTCCTTCACATAGATAACCTGTGCCACATCATTGGCTAGGACGAACGGTTCGTCAGTGTACCCAAGATTTTTCAGATCCACTGTTGTCATTCCGTACTGTGGGTCTACCTGTACCCCACCTCCTGACAGATTGACCCATTTGCACTTAAACAAAAGGACCTTAAAATCATGTCCGTAGTCAAGTTCTCATATGTCCACTATGTAATCATAATATGTGTCCTTTCCCCTCTCGGTTGTTACATCAAAGCGGACACCGCTATTTTGGTTGGTGCTCTTTTGATCTTGGTCAATCGTGTAAAATGTATTCCCATTTATCTCGTATCCATTGTAAATCAATACAGTCAAAGATGGTCGCCTACACAAATAGTACAGCTCAACACAAACAGTGTTGTCACCTCTGAGACGTGTTTCCAACCAACTGCTGGAAGTCCTGATGTGTTCACATGTAATCCAGTAGTCGCACTACTCCGGGTGTTTGGAGCGCAGACTGTTCTTGTGTTCATCGACATACGGGGTCACCAAGGTAGAGTTCTGTAGAACTGTGTAGTGTGCTTGAGACCAAGAATATCCGTCCCTGCATATTATTGAGTCCCTTCCAAGCGTGCCTTTTCCAGTCAGTTGTTGGGGAACGTTGCAGAAAACAAAAAATTTCCTACGGTTTCACCAAGATCCATCTATGAGTCATCTAGCAACGAGTGATCGGATCCATCTACATACCTTTGTAGATCGCGAGCGGAAGCGTTCAAAGAACGGGGATGAGGGAGTCGTACTCGACGTGATCCAAATCACCGGAGATCCTAGCGCCGAACGGATGGCACCTCCGTGTTCAACACACACACGGTCAGCATGACGTCTCCTTCTTCTTGATCCAGCAAGGGGGAAGGAGAGGTTGAGGAAGATGGCTCCAGCAGCAGCACGACGGCGTGGTGGTGATGGAGCTGCAGTACTCCGGCACGGCTTCGCCAAGCTCTATGGAGGAGGACGAGGTGTTGGAGAGGGAGAGGGAGGCACCAAAGGCAAAGGTGAGAGGTCCTCCATCCCCCCCCCACTATATATAGGGGGCCTTGGGGGGGCGCCGGGCCTAGGAGATGCAATCTCCTAGGAGGGGGCGGCGGCCAAGGGGTGGGGGGCTCGCCCCCCAAGCAAGGGGGCGCCCCCCTTTTAGGGTTTCCCCCACCCTAGGCGCATGGGCCCTAGGGGAAGTGGCGCCCCGGCCCACTTTGGGATGGATCCCTTCCCACTTCAGCCCATGGGGCCCTGCGGGATAGGTGGCCCCACCCGGTGGACCCCCGGGACCCTTCCGGTGGTCCCGGTACAATACCGGTGACCCCGAAACTTGTCCCGATGGCCGAAATAGCACTTCCTATATATAATTCTTTACCTCCGGACCATTACGGAACTCCTCGTGATGTCCGGGATCTCATCCGGGACTCCGAACAACATTCGGGTTACTGCATATACATATCCCTACAACCCTAGCGTCACCGAAGCTTAAGTGTGTAGACCCTACGGGTTCGGGAGACATGTAGACATGACCGAGATTGCTCTCCGGTCAATAACCAACAGCGGGATCTGGATACCCATGTTGGCTCCCACATGCTCCTCGATGATCTCATCGGATGAACCACGATGTCGAGGATTCAAGCAATCTCGTATACAATTCCCTTTGTCAATCGGTATGTTACTTGCCCGAGATTCGATCGTCGGTATCCCAATACCTTGTTCAATCTCGTTACCGCCAAGTCACTTTACTCGTACCGTAATGCATGATCCCGTGACCAGACACTTGGTCACTTTGAGCTCATAATGATGATGCATTACCGAGTGGGCCCAGTGATACCTCTCCATCATACGGAGTGACAAATCCCAGTCTTGATCCGTGTCAACCCAACAGACACTTTCGGAGATACCCGTAGTATACCTTTATAGTCACCCAGTTATGTTGTAACGTTTGGTACACCCAAAGCACTCCTACGGTATCCGGGAGTTACACGATCTCATGGTCTAAGGAAAGGATACTTGACATTGGAAAAACTCTAGCAAACAAACTATACGATCTTATGCTATGTTTAGGATTGGGTCTTGTCCATCACATCATTCTCCTAATGATGTGATCTCGTTATCAATGACATCCAATGTCCATAGTCAGGAAACCATGACTATCTTTTGATCAACGAGCTAGTCAACTAGAGGCTTACTAGGGACATGTTGGTGTCTATTATTCACACATGTATTACGATTTCCGGATAACACAATTATAGCATGAATAAAGACAATTATCATGAACAAGGAAATATAATAATAATGCTTTTATTATTGCCTCTAGGGTATATTTCCAACAGTCTCCCATTTGCACTAGAGTCAATAATCTAGTTACATTGTGATGAATCGAACACCCATGGAATTCTGGTGTTGATCATGTTTTGCTCTAGGGAGAGGTTTAGTCAACAGATCTGCTACATTCAGGTCCGTATGTACTTTACAAATATCTATGTCTCCATCTTGAACATTTTGACGAATGGAGTTGAAGCGACGCTTGATGTGCCTGGTCTTCTTGTGAAACCTGGGCTCCTTGGCAAGTGCAATAGCTCCAGTGTTGTCACAGAAGAGTTTGATTGGCCCCGACGCATTGGGTATGACTCCTAGGTCGGTGATGAACTCCTTCACCCAAATTGCTTCATGCGCTGCCACCGAGGCTGCCATGTACTCCGCTTCACATGTAGATCCCGCCATGACGCTCTGCTTGCAACTGCACCAGCTTACTGCGCCACCATTCAAAATATACACGTATCCGATTTGTGACTTGGAGTCATCCAGATCTGTGTCAAAGCTAGCGTCGACATAACCCTTTACGACGAGCTCTTCGTCACCTCCATAAACGAGAAACATTTCCTTAGTCCTTTTCAGGTACTTCAGGATATTCTTGACCGCTGTCCAGTGTTCCTTGTCGGGATTACTTTGGTACCTTCCTACCAAACTTACGGCAAGGTTTACATCAGGTCTGGTACACAGCATGGCATACATAATAGAACCTATGGCTGAGGCATAGGGGATGACACTCATCTCTTCTATATCTTCTACCGTGGTCGGACATTGAGCTGAGCTCAATTTCACACCTTGTAACACAGGCAAGAACCCCTTCTTAGACTGATCCATATTGAATTTCTTCAATATCTTATCAAGGTATGTGCTTTGTGAAAGACCTATGAGGCGTCTTGATCTATCTCTATAGATCTTGATGCCTAATATATATGCAGCTTCTCCAAGGTCCTTCATTGAAAAACTCTTATTCAAGTAGGCCTTAATGCTGTCCAAGAGTTCTATATCATTTCCCATCAAAAGTATGTTATCTACATATAATATGAGAAATTCTACAGAGCTCCAACTCACTTTCTTGTAAACACAGGGTTCTCCATAAGTCTGCGTAAACCCAAACGCTTTGATCATCTCATCAAAGCGAATGTTCCAACTCCGAGATGCTTGCACCAGCCCATAAATCGAGCGTTGGATCTTGCACACCTTGTCAGTATTCTTAGGATCGACAAAACCTTCCGGCTGCATCATATACAATTCTTCCTTAAGGAAACCATTAAGGAATGCCGTTTTGACGTCCATTTGCCATATCTCATAATCATAGAATGCGGCAATTGCTAACATGATTCGGACGCTTACCTTCGCTACCGGTGAGAAAGTCTCATCATAGTCAACCCCTTGAACTTGTCGATAACCCTTAGCGACAAGTCAAGCCTTATAGATGGTCACATTACCATCCGCGTCTGTCTTCTTCTTAAAGATCCATTTATTTTCTATGGTTCGCCGATCTTCGGGCAAGTCAGTAAAAGTCCATACTTTGTTTTCATACATGGATTCTATCTCGGATTTCATGGCTTCTAGCCATTTGTCGGAATCTGGCCCACCATCGCGTCTTCATAGTTCGAAGGTTCACCGTTGTCCAACAACATGATTTCCAAGACAGGGTTGCCGTACCACTCTGGTGCAGAACGTGTCCTTGTGGACCTACGAAGTTCAGTAGGAGCTTGATCCGAAGTATCTTGATCATCATCATTAACTTCCTCTCTAATCGGTGCATGCACCACAGGAACATTTTCCTGAGCTGCGCCACTTACCGGTTCAAGAGGTAATACTTCATCAAGTTCTACCATCCTCCCACTTATTTCTTTCGAGAGAAACTCTTTCTCTAGAAAGGACCCATTCTTGGCAACAAAGATCTTGCCTTCGGATCTGAGGTAGAAGGTATACCCAACAGTTTCTTTAGGGTATCCTATGAAGACGCATTTTTCCGACTTGGGTTCGAGCTTTTCAGGTTGAAGTTTCTTGACATAAGCATCGCATCCCCAAACTTTTAGAAACGACAGCTTAGGTTTCTTCCCAAACCATAATTCATACGGTGTCGTCTCAACGGATTTCGACGGAGCCCTATTTAAAGTGAATGCGGCAGTCTCTAAAGCATAGCCCCAAAATGATAGCGGTAAATCGGTAAGAGACATCATAGATCGCACCATATCTAATAGAGTGCGATTACGACGTTCGGACACACCATTATGCTGAGGTGTTCCAGGCGGCGTGAGTTGTGAAACTATTCCACATTTTCTTAAGTGTGTGCCAAATTCATGACTCAAGTATTCTCCCCCACGATCTGATCGCAAGAACTTGATTTTCCTGTCACGTTGATTCTCAGCCTCACTCTGAAATTCCTTGAACTTTTCAATGGTCTTAGACTTGTGTTTCATTAAGTAGACATACCCATATCTACTCAAGTCATCAGTGAGGGTGAGAACATAATGATAGCCACCGCGAGCCTCAATACTCATTGGACCGCAGACATCAGTATGTATGATTTCCAATAAGTTGGTTGCTCGCTCCATTGTTCCTGAGAATGGAGTCTTGGTCATTTTACCCATGAGGCATGGTTCGCACGTGTCAAATGATTCGTAATCAAGAGACTCTAAAAGTCCATCTGCATGGAACTTCTTCATGCGTTTGACACCTATGTGACCAAGGCGGAAGTGCCACAAGTATGTGGGACTATCATTATCAACCTTACATCTTTTGGTATTCACACTATGAATATGTGTAGCATTACGCTCGAGATTCATTAAGAATAAACCATTCACCATCGGAGCATGACCATAAAACATATCTCTCATATAAATAGAACAACCATTATTGTCGGATTTAAATGAGTAGCCATCTCGTATTAAACGAGATCCTGATACAATGTTCATGCTCAAAGCTGGCACTAAATAACAATTATTGAGGTTTAAAACTAATCCCGTAGGTAAATGTAGAGGTAGCGTGCCGACGGCGATCACATCGACCTTGGAACCATTCCCGACGCGCACCGTCACCTCGTCCTTCGCCAGTCTCCGCTTATTCCGCAGCTCCTGCTTTGAGTTACAAATGTGAGCAACCGCACCGGTATCAAATACCCAGGAGCTACTACGAGTACTGGTAAGGTACACATCAATTACATGTATATCACATATAACTTTTGTGATGCTGGCCTTCTTGTCCGCTAAGTATTTGGGGCAGTTCCGCTTCCAGTGACCACTTCCCTTGCAATAAAAGCACTCAGTCTCGGGCTTGGGTCCATTCTTTGGCTTCTTCCCGGCAGCTTGCTTACCGGGCGCGGCAACTCCCTTGCCGTCCTTCTTGAAGTTCTTCTTACCCTTGCCTTTCTTGAACTTAGTGGTTTTATTCACCATCAACACTTGATGTTCCTTTTTGATTTCTACCTGTGCTGATTTCAGCATTGCAAATAATTCAGGAATGGTCTTTTCCATCCCCTGCATATTGAAGTTCATCACAAAGCTCTTGTAGCTAGGTGGAAGCGACTGAAGGATTCTGTCAATGACTGCGTCATCCGGGAGATTAACTCCCACCTGAGTCAAGCGGTTATGTAACCCAGACATTGTGAGTATGTGCTCACTGACAGAACTATTTTCCTCCATCTTACAACTGAAAAACTTGTCGGAGACTTCATATCTCTCGACCCGGGCATGAGCTTGGAAAACCATTTTCAGCTCTTCAAACATCTCATATGCTCCGTGTCGCTCAAAACGCTTTTGGAGCCCCGGTTCTAAGCTGTAAAGCATGCCGCACTGAACGAGGGAGTAATCATCAGCACGTGTCTGCCAAGCGTTCATAACGTCTTGGTTCTGTGGGACGGGTGCGTCACCTAGCGGTGCTTGTAGGACATAATCTTTATTGGCAGCTATGAGGATGATCCTCAGGTTCCGGACCCAGTCCGTATAGTTGCTGCCATCGTCTTTCAGCTTGGTTTTCTCTAGGAACGCGTTGAAGTTGAGGACAATGTTGGCCATTTGATCTACAAGACATATTGTAAAGATTTTAGACTAAGTTCATGATAATTAAGTTCATCTAATCAAATTATGCAATGAACTCCCACTCAGATAGACATCCCTCCAGTCATCTAAGTATAACATGATCCGAGTTAACTAGGCCGTGTCCGATCATCACGTGAGACGAACTTGTCAACGTCGGTGAACATCTTCATGTTGATCGTATCTTCTATACGACTCATGCTCGACCTTTCGGTCTTCTGTGTTCCGAGGCCATGTCTGTACATGCTAGGCTCGTCAAGTCAACCTAAGTGTTTGCATGTGTAAATCTGTCTTACACCTGTTGTATGTGAACGTTGGAATCTATCACACCCGATCATCACGTGGTGCTTCGAAACAACGAACTGTCGCAACGGTGCACAGTTAGGGGGAACACTTTCTTGAAATTATTATGAGGGATCATCTTATTTACTACCGTCGTTCTAAGTAAACAAGATGTACAAAAACATGATAAACATCACATGCAATCAAATAATAATAGTGACATGATATGGCCAATATCACATAGCTCCTTTGATCTCCATCTTGGGGCTCCATGATCATCTTGTCACCGGCATGACACCATGATCTCCATCATCGTGTCTCCATGAAGTTGCTTGCCAACTATTACTTCTACTACTATGGCTAACCCGTTTAGCAATAAAGTAAAGTAATTTACATGGCATTTCTCAATGACACGCAGGTCATACAAAAATTAAAGACAACTCCTATGGCTCCTGCCGGTTCTCATACTCATCGACATGCAAGTCGTGATTCCTATTACAAGAACATGATCTCATACATCACATATATATCATTCATCATTCATCACAACTTTGGCCATATCACATCACAGAACACTTGCTGCAAAAACAAGTTAGACGTCCTCTAATTGTTGTTGCAAGTTTTACGTGGCTGCAATAGGGTTCTAGCAAGAACGTTCTCTTACCTACGTGAAAGTCCCAACGTGATTTGTCAACTTCTATTTACCCTTCATAAGGACCCTTTTCATCGAATCCGCTCCAACTAAAGTGGGAGAGACAGACACCCGCCAGCCACCTTATGCAACTAGTACATGTTAGTCGGTGGAACCGGTCTCACGTAAGCGTACGTGTAAGGTTGGTCCGGGCCGCTTCATCCCACAATACCGCTGAAGCAAGATAAGACTAGTAGCGGCAAGAAAGTTGACAACATCTACGCCCACAACAAATTGTGTTCTACTCGTGCAAAGAGAACTATGCATAAACCTGGCTCATGATGCCACTGTTGGGGAACGTTGCAGAAAACAAAAATTTTCCTACG
Organism: Triticum dicoccoides; assembly: GCF_002162155.2. Taxonomy (NCBI): domain Eukaryota; kingdom Viridiplantae; phylum Streptophyta; class Magnoliopsida; order Poales; family Poaceae; genus Triticum; species Triticum dicoccoides. Next base: position 10,461,423 of record NC_041380.1, read on the forward strand.
GTTTCACCAAGATCCATCTATGAGTTCATCTAGCAACGAGTGATTGGATCCATCTACATACCTTTGTAGATCGCGAGCGGAAGCGTTCAAAGAACGGGGATGAGGGAGTCGTACTCGACGTGATCCAAATCACCAGAGATCCTAGCGCCGAACGGACGGCACCTCCGTGTTCAACACACGCATGGTCAGCGTTACGTCTCCTTCTTCTTGATCCAGCAAGGGGGAAGGAGAGGTTGAGGAAGATGGCTCCAGCAGCAGCACGACGGCATGGTGGTGATGGAGCTGCAGTACTCCGGCAGGGCTTCGCCAAGCTCTATGGAGGAGGAGGGGGTGTTGGAGAGGGAGAGGGAGGCACCATAGGCAAAGGTGAGAGGTCCTCCATCCCCCCCACTATATATAGGGGGCCTAGGGGGGGCGGCGGCCCTAGGAGATGCAATCTCCTAGGGGGGTGGCGGCCAAGGGGTGGGGGGCTCGCCCCCCCAAGCAAGGGGGCGCCCCCCTTTTAGGGTTTCCCCCACCCTAGGCGCATGGGCCCTAGGGGAAGTGGCGCCCCAGCCCACTTTGGGCTAGATCCCTTCCCACTTCAGCCCATGGGGCCCTCCGGGATAGGTGGCCCCACCCGGTGGACCCCCGGGACCCTTCCGGTGGTCCCGGTACAATACCGGTGACCCCGAAACTTGTCCCGATGGCCGAAATAGCACTTCCTATATATAATTCTTTACCTCCGGACCATTCCGGAACTCCTCGTGACGTCCGGGATCTCATCCGGGACTCCAAAAAACATTCGGGTTACTGCATATACATATCCCTACAACCCTAGCGTCACCGAACCTTAAGTGTGTAGACCCTACGGGTTCGGGAGACATGTAGACATGACCGAGATTGCTCTCCGGTCAATAACCAACAGCGGGATCTAGATACCCATGTTGGCTCCCACATGCTCCTTGATGATCTCATCGGATGAACCACGATGTCGAGGATTCAAGCAATCCCGTATACAATTCCTTTGTCAATCGGTATGTTACTTGCCCGAGATTCGATCGTCGGTATCCCAATACCTTGATCAATCTCGTTACCCGCAAGTCACTTTACTCGTACCGTAATGCATGATCCCGTGACCAGACACTTGATCACTTTGAGCTCATAATGATGATGCATTACCGAGTGGGCTCAGTGATACCTCTCCGTCATAAGGAGTGACAAATCCCAGTCTTGATCCGTGTCAACCCAACAGACACTTTCGGAGATACCCGTAGTATACCTTTATAGTCACCCAATTATGTTGTGACGTTTGGTACACCCAAAGCACTCCTATGGTATCCGGGAGTTACACGATCTCATGGTCTAAGGAAAGGATACTTGACATTGGAAAAACTCTAGCAAACGAACTATACGATCTTATGCTATGTTTAGGATTGGGTCTTGTCCATCACATCATTCTCCTAATGATGTGATCTCGTTATCAATGACATCCAATGTCCATACTCAGGAAACCATGACTATCTGTTGATCAACGAGCTAGTCAACTAGAGGCTTACTAGGAACATGTTGGTGTCTATTATTCACACATGTATTACGATTTCCGAATTACACAATTATAGCATGAATAAAGACAATTATCATGAATAAGGAAATATAATAATAATGCTTTTATTATTGCCTCTAGGGCATATTTCCAACATCAGTCTCCCCTCATACCGCGATTTAGGGAGACCTATCTTATTAAGGCCAGGAATGAAGTCAACACAAAACCCGATGATATCCTCTGTTTGATGGCCCATGGAGATGCTTCCTTCTGACCTAGCGCGGTTATGGACATAATTCTTTAGGACTCCCATGAACCTCTCAAAGGGGAACATATTGCGTAGAAATACGGGCCCCAGAATGACAATCTCGTCGACTAGATGAACTAGGACGTGCGTCATGATATTGAAGAAGGATGGTGGGAACACCAGCTCGAAACTGACAAGACATTGCGCCACATCACTCTTTAGCCTTGGTACGATTTCTGGATCGATCACCTTCTGAGAGATTGCATTGAGGAATGCACATAGCTTCACAATGGCTAATCGGACGTTTTCCGGTAGAAGCCCCCTCAATGCAACCGGAAGCAGTTGCGTCATAATCACGTGGCAGTCATGAGACTTTAGGTTCTGGAACTTTTTCTCTGGCATATTTATTATTCCCTTTATATTCGACGAGAAGCCAGTTGGGACCTTCATACTGAGCAGGCATTCAAAGAAGATTTTTTTTCTCTTCTTTCGTAAGAGCGTAGCTGGCAGGACCTTCATACTGCTTCGGAGGCATGCCGTCTTTTTCGTGCAAACGTTGCAGGTCCTCCCGTGCCTCAGGTGTATCTTTTGTCTTTCCATACATGTCCAAGAAGCCTAGCAGGTTCATGCAAAGGTTCTTTGTCACGTGCATCACGTTGATTGAAGAGTGGACCTCTAGGTCTTTCCAGTAGGGTAGGTCCCAAAATATAAATTTCTTCTTCCACATGGGTGCGTGTCCCTCAGCGTCATTCGGAACAGCTAGTGCGCCGGGACCCTTTCCAAAGATTACGTGTAAATCATTTATCATAGCAAGTACGTGATCACCGGTACGCATGGCAGGCTTCTTCCGGTGATTTGCCTTGCCTTTGAAATGCTTGCCTTTCTTTCGACATTGATGATTGGTCGGAATAAATCAACGATGGCCCAGGTACACATTCTTCCTGCATTTGTCCTGGTATATACTTTCGGTGTCATCTAAATAGTGCGTGCATGCGTGGTATCCTTTGTTTGTTTGTCCTAAAAGGTTACTGAGAGCGGGCCAATTATTGATGGTCACGAACAGCAACGCCTTTAGGTTAAATTCCTCCTGTCTGTGCTCATCCCATGTACGTACACTGTTTCCATTCCACAACTGTAAAAGTTCTTCAACTAATGGCCTTAGGTACACATCAATGTCATTGCCGGGTTGCTTAGGGCCTTGGATGAGAACTGGCATCATAATGACTTTCCGCTTCATGCACATCCAAGGAGGCAGGTTATACATATATAGAGTCACGGGCCAGGTGTTGTGATTGCTGCTCTGCTCCCCAAAAGGATTAATGCCATTCGCGCTTAAAGCAAACCATATGTTCCTTGGGTCCCTTGCAAACTCATCCCAATACTTTCTCTTGATTTTTCTCCACTGCGACCCGTCAGCGGGTGCTCTCAACTTCCCGTCTTTCTTACGGTCCTCACTGTGCCATCGCATTAACTTGGCATGCTCTCCGTTTCTGAACAGACGTTTCAACCGTGGTATTATAGGAGCATACCACATCACCTTCGCAGGAACCCTCTTCCTGGGGGGCTCGCCATCAACATCACCAGGGTCATCTCGTCTGATCTTATACCGCAATGCACCGCATACCGGGCATGCGTTCAGATCCTTGTATGCACCGCGGTAGAGGATGCAGTCATTAGGGCATGCATGTATCTTCTCCACCTCCAATCCTAGAGGGCATATGACCTTCTTTGCTGTGTATGTACTGTCAGGCAATTCGTTATCCTTTGGAAGCTTCTTCTTCAATATTTTCAGTAGCTTCTCAAATCCTTTGTCAGGCACAACATTCTCTGCCTTCCACTGCAGCAATTCCAGTACGGTACCGAGCTTTGTGTTGCCATCTTCGCAATTGGGGTACAACCCTTTTTTGTGATCCTCTAACATGCGATCGAATTTCAGCTTCTCCTTTTGACTTTCGCATTGCGTCCTTGCATCGACAATGACCCGGGGGAGATCATCATCATCGGGCACATCGTCTGGTTCCTATTGATCTTCACCAGCTTGCCCCGTTGCAGCATCATTGGGCACATCGTCTGGTTCCTCTTGATCTTCACCAACTCCCCCCATTGCAGCATCACCGTATTCAGGGGGCACATAGTTGTCATCGTACTCTTTTTCTTCGTCGTCTTCCATCATAACCCCTATTTCTCCGTGCCTCGTCCAAACATTATAGTGTGGCATGAAACCCTTGTAAAGCAGGTGGGAGTGAAGGATTTTCCGTTTAGAGTAAGACATTGTATTCCCACATTTAGTGCATGGACAACACATAAAACCATTCTGCTTGTTTGTCTCAGCCGCATCGAGAAACTCATGCACGCCCTTAATGTACTCGGAGGTGTGTCTGTCACCGTACATCCATTGCCGATTCATCTGCGTGTATTATATATAATTAAGTGTGTCAAAAACCATTACAGAACATCATGAATAGATAATTAAGTGACCAAATTAATAAAAGTTCATCATCACATTAAAACCAAAGTACATACATAGTTCTCATCTAACAACATATAGCTCTCCAGAGCATCTAATTAATTAAACCATACATTGAAACTATGTAAAACATTTCAATGCGAAAACAAATGCGATCATAATTGCAACCAAGGTAACAATTGATCGAACGGCATAATGATACCAAGCCTCGGTATGAATGTCATATTTTCTAATCTTTCTAATCATCAAGCGCATTGCATCCATCTTGATCTTGTGATCATCGACGACATCCGCAACATGCAACTCCAATATCATCTTCTCCTCCTCAAATTTTTTTATTTTTTCCTTCAAGAAATTGTTTTCTTCTTCAACTAAATTTAACCTCTCGACAATAGGGTTGGTTAGAATTTCCGATTCACATACCTCCTAGATAAATAAAATCTATGTCACGTTGGTCGGCATAATTTTCATAAACAATAAATGAACCAATAGTTATAAAGATAATATATACCACATCCGAATCATAGACAGGACGAGGGCCGACGGGGGCGGATACCAAAACCATCGCACTATATAAGATGCAATAATAAAAGTAAGAAAATAATACAAGTATCTATGTAAACATACAAGTAAGAATATTTTTCCTTTCAGAAAGAAGATAAGAATAAGAGGCTCACCACGGTGGTGCCGGCGATGAGCTCGGCGCGGGTGATCGACGGCGGTGAAGACAAGGACGGGGCGTGACGGACCGCTAAACCTAGACAAATATTGAGAAAAATGAAGCTTGGAGGTCGAGCTTGGAGAGGAGAAAGCTTAAGTAGTGTGGCTCGGGCATTCCATCGAACATCTTGTGTGCATAGGAGGTGAGCTAGAGTACCACCAAGCCCTCTCCCCCTCGGCCAGAAAAAACAGAGCAGTGTGCTCTGCTCTTACGCGAGGGGGTATATATAGGTACCTCATTGATCCTGGTTGGTGGCTTGAACCGGGACCAAAGGGGCCTTTTGATCCCGGTTCAAGCCACCAACCGGGACCAATGGTGTTGGGCCAGGAGCGAGGCTCATTAATTGGTCCCGGTTCGTCCCACCAACCGGGACCAAAGGTCCAGACGAACCGGGACCAATGGCCCACGTGGCCCGGCCCGCCCCTTGGGCTCACGAACCGGGTCCAATGCCCCCATTGGTCCCGGTTCTGGACTGAACCAAGACTAATGGGCTGACCCAGCCTGGACCTTTGCCCCCTTTTCTACTAGTGGTAGCACCTTCTCCACAATAGCCCTTGACGGTGAGGCTTTGTCTCTTCACGCTTCCTTCGTTCCGTTGACAGTTCTCGTCTCCACGTTCGTCGTACACTGATGCACGAGGACAAACCATTAACACAAAGTTTCAGAGCTTCAGTCATATTGTTGTTGGGTTGTTCCATGCGAAAGACAATAGCAGCAAAGCCTCATGGGATTTCACAAAATGAAAATGGCACACAAAGGCTATCGCATACTGTACAAAAAGAATTATTGCCCTGGTGGAGGGAGCATAGAGAGAAAAGCGGCCAGATCGCAGAAGCAATTGGAAATGATCACAGGTTTCCTGAAATGTAGTGAATGAATTTGCACGGGCCCCTTTTCTCGTGTGTCCTGTTGTTCTGGTGGGAGGTATGCCACGTACGTGGCTGTTTACAATTTGACTGCGTCCTATAACACATGTGTCACTGGTTCGGCGGCCGCTTGCGTCGTCTGGATTGTTTGGGGCTGTTTCCATCCACCGATCCACGGCTCATCCCAGCCCTCCCCGTCCTAGCGCTGAGATTCGGCTCTTCTCCCCCTGCCGTCCCTATTGGTGTATTCCCATCTCTTCTCCGCGTGACCCAGCTGATGGCATATGCAGCAACTATCGACGATGGCATACAAAGGGCACTACCGAGGCGCCAGCGGCGGAGGCTACCAACAGCAACACGAGTCGTGGAGCGGCGGCGGGCTACCGTCCCAGCCACTGGCGTCCTCTTTTGTTTCCCGACCATCAAGGAGGACTGCCACGACAACTGTGGCCCATCCTCATGGATGCTCTTCGATCTGAATATGTTGATTGCCATGGCTGCCGACAACATGGGCAGAGCTGCGACACGCTCCGGCTCCACCTCGCCGGCTCATGCCTCATCAGAGCCAGCCTATTGCCGGCTCCATGTTCCCTTTGGCACCGGACCCATATGGCCATATCTAGAGACGATGGCGCATGAAGGAGAGCCGAGGTCGTGTCCGTCCGGGATGCGGAACTCCGGCCGCGGCGGCACGCCGTCCTCGCCTTGGTGAGACCATATGTGTTGTTCTCCACCTAAGCTCACCCAGCCCGGATGCATCTTGAGCTCGCAGCCGTCGCGTCGACCTTGCGTATTTCTTCGGCACCCCGCCGTTTCCGGCCCGTGAGGTCGCCGTGGGGATCTGTTGCCTCTGGTATATCAGCGCGGAAGCCCTCACAAGGAGTGCTTCAGCTTCATGTCGATTCGCCTCCACTTGAACTGCACGACGGCGAGCGCACGACTGTCTTCTCCTCGCTCTCTTGCCGTGCGCACTGCTGCCGCGCATTCGCGCTGTGTGCGGCGTGCTTCCTGCATGCGCGGGCTGTTGCGTCGCGTGCGTGTAGGGCTTACGTGCTGCTGCTGCATGTGTGATGTGTGGGCCGTTGTTCTTTGTCAGGGAGCAGTGCCGCTTTCCATACCTCGGTGACCCTGTCCACACGGTGCTAGCGGTGCCGCTGTCGACGTTGCTTCAGGATGTTGCTGATCGGTGCGGGTTCTCTCGTGTCTTCCAGAGATTTTTTGCTTTCCTCCCTCTTGTGCGAGGCTATAAATAGGTTCCTTTGCTTCTTTCGGTAGTACTTGTGGTTTCCAGTTGCGTCTTATACCTGCTTCGATGGTTTCTTCTTGTAATGGTCCGCGTCGTTCTGGCCGGCTTTCTCGCTCGCGGGCGTCTACAGTTGATCGGCGAGGTGGTTCGGCCCGTGGTGGTGTTCCTGCTGTTTCGGCGGATCGGGCCATTGTCTTGCGAGGTGTTTCATCTTCTCATCTTGGCTCGCCGTCTCGGTTTGGTCGCTCTATGCGTCCTTCGCCTCCTGTGCGTGATTCTTCTGGGCGATCTCCTGTTTCGGTGGATGTTCTGGCGCAATCTGGTTTGAGTTCTCTTTTCTTTCCGTCCATTCGTGTTTTGCCTGTTAATGTGGACTAATTGTTCTGTTTCGTTGTTGGAGTTAGATAGTGATGCTTCTGCTAGGTGGCGTAGGGAGGAGATCCGGCTGGGCAAGCGACCCATTGATTCTACTCTCGGTTTGTGCATTTAGTTTGGCTGAATTTTATAGGTGGCTGCTGTTTGTCCGCGCACTTATTTGCGCAGTTTGTTTTACATTGGCAGAGGTCCCATTTTGCGCGGCGGAGTCATGTGGACGTGATGTTGTTCCTGCTATTGGCTGTTTGTCTGATGTAGAGCCTGGTATTTCGTTGTTTCTTTTGTTAATTCCTCAGAAATGAGCTATGATTATATATGATATTTTTATTTTGTGTGATAGATTCAGTTCTAAAATTAAGAGTTTTATGAGCATAAGTTTGAAGTCATTACTTTTTAGTTAGAAAAGGTAAGTTGTGCACATAAGCGAGTTGCATAGGATGCATTTTTTATTGACATGCGTGATACATCTTGCAACATGGAAAATGGTAGAGAACATGTCTTACTCTCAGAAGAGATGGAATAGGCTAGGGCACATCTTATTGAAAGAGGCCATAGCAGTGGCTCGGCGGCGGCCATTGGTTGCATGGGCCATGCACGTTGGTTTGTGTGTGTGCGTTATTGCTAGGGTCCCCCGAACATGCGCCTGGTGCTGATAGGTGCACCCCGTGGCGTACATGCGCGCTTGCGTGCATGGCGCATGCACGTGCATTGGGCCGACGGGGCACAATATCGAACGGAGCATGTCTTTCTCTCCCAATGATGATTTCTGTTTGATCTTTAAACACGTCATAGGATAGCGGCCCCATTGCGTCTAGCCATGCTTCTTCCCGCCTCCGATCGTGAGCGGTTCAAGGTTGTGCTCACTATAGCATCACCTGATTATCAATCATAACTATCACACATTTGAAGTCACAAAGAGAAACCTTTTTCCAATGCAAGAGAAGGCACACACCAACCAATGACAGTTCAACATGTAACCGCCTAGGAAAGTAAATTCACAAGACAGACTAAGATCCTAGCAAAATAAATTCACAAGACAGATTAAGATCCTGGCAAAGATATGCACCAATTTGCAAAAGATCTATAGAAGTTCATCACAGGCAGGAAGCTGCGCTGTCATGAATAAATGAAATGTGTTTAGTCTAATTAAGAAAGTGTCGATGTGTATTTTGGACTTTGTAAGATGTAGCACTCATGCAAATAATCAGTGTATCGTCCTCAATTTGCTTTTATCATGTCTTGCCATTTTTTTTCATTACAAACTTATGAATTTGCTTTTATGCATGTTTTGCCTTTTTCATACTAACATATGGACCCAAAGATTTTCATTTTAAGTTTAAGTTTATAAAACAAGACAAAAGCAACATATATACAAAACTTAACACTAATACATATGCACGGTGATGATAAATGTGTCATTTCTAGCTTCTTCTTTTATGATTGTAACCTCAACTATCAAAAGTAACATATATAAACACAATGTATCGACGAGGCGCGGCGTGCCGCCGCGCGGGTACATGCTAGTAGATGTCAAGGGATTGGAAGTTTACCTGATGCTGAAGAGAAGCGAGGCCATCCAGTCCATCACGCAGTGCTTTCAGTTCACTGAAATATGGATATGCACCCTTAGCTTTGAACAGATTGCCAAGTCTTTCAAAGCAGTCCCACCATACTTACGCAACATCAAGGGATGTACACAGGGAACTTTGCAATGTCCAGTGAACCGGCACAGTTGTAAATACTTGACATCTCCATCTGGGGCATCCGCTAACAATCAATAATAAGTGATAAGAGCCCCGCATGAACAGTTGCAGTAAGTATGTGTAATATAGTTTAGATTGATTGATTGGCGAAGATGAGAGTGATGTGTAATATAGTTTTGATTTGATTGATTGGCGAAGAGGAGAGTCAATGTTGGTCATTACCCAAAATGATCCCGGTAGGAGAGACCGGCTCATAGGTGTTGACGGCGAGGAAGGAGAAGACATTGGAGACTGATGAGTTGTGAGCGGAGGCCAAGGTGGTGTCAGTTGCTGCCTGCTGACTGACGATGACGGGCGGAGGGATCGGACCGACCAAGAGGAGGTCTCGAGTTGTTGGTTCTTGCGGAGAAGCCGGGGCGGAAGGGGTGGCTGCAGTTAGTGCATCCATCTCATATTGGTTGTTGAAAAAACCAGTAGTGACCTAATTTAAAAGCCAACACATGTCAGCTCATATGGGTATGTGGAACTGAGCATACGTGTTGTACTGTGTGGGCTTAGCTCATATGGGTTTGTGAAACTGAGCATACGTATTGTACTGTGTTGCCAACGGTGCTTGCATTTTCCTGAATTTATTTTAGACTCTAGTGATATTCGTCCAGTGGTAGAAGATGTTCCTGTGATTACGAAACGCCAGTTGTGACTTTTTCAATCTCAAGATATTGTATCAGCTCAGTATCCAACACATGTCAGCTCATATGGGTTTGTGGAACTGAGCATATGTGTTGTAGTGTGTTGGCACCGGTGCTCGTATTTTCCTGAATTTATTTCAAACTCTCTGGTGATATTCGTTCAGTAGCAGGAGACGTTCTTGTCGGCTACGAAGACGTCTGTTGTGACTACGTCAATCTCAAGTTTTTGTACCGGCTCAGTATCTCGACGATTTTTGGTAGGGTGCACGTGTATGCGTTCTTAGGGATGAGCGTATGTATGTATACGTGAGCAACTGCGTTAGACTGTGTTAAATAACGGTAGCCAACACCAAAGAAAAAATCTAGTAGCGAAATAAGTAAATAAAACTGCCACGTGTTAGCTTGGTACGCACTCACACGAAGTACTTCAAATGCATGGGAGCAAAGGTAGCAAACACCAAAGAAACAATCTAGTAGGGAACTAAATAAAAAAACTGCCACGTGTCAGCTTGGTATGCACTCACACCAAGTACTTCAAATGCGTGGGAGCAGCCCTAGCTTAGTAGCTTTAATTCTTTTATATATAGTGATACTATTCATCATCCAGGATGTAGAATAAATTATTCTCCATCCGAGGTAATCTTACGATCACGTCATTATTAAATTACATTTGGAATTCAAATAGTTACATTCCTATTGATTCACTACGTAAAATTTGGCATAAAAAATAAAAGTATAGGTCGTAAGACAAGAAAATTTGCAGTTTATGTACATTTTACACTAACTTTTTACGTTTGTAATTTTACGTAACATAAAATATTTTTTACGGCGATTATATATTTTCTTACTGTCTCTTTTTATGTCGGAAATAAGTCAAAATTTATGAAATGTAAAATTACGGTGCATTGATGGTAAAATAGAAAGGGGTGAAGAATAACTATTCCTCACCCAGGGTGACGATACTTTGACATGCAGACAGCAGCCACGATACTTTGAGCAGTTAAGTGTGTACGCATAATCGTGACGAACATGTTTGTACCATGTATGTTGTAGTGGCTATATTATTACATTTTTATTTGAATGGAAAAAAGAAGATGGAACAACCCATTCGATGGGATATACTAGCATAAATCTATGTTGTATACTACCGATATATGATTGTGAATGATGACAAAAGTTGGAGTTATCATAAGTGATAATTTAATAGAGGATGGACGTAGGCAAAGGCATTATTTCAATCAGGCCAAATCTGTGCTTGCTTTGACATGGAAAATCTGGCTCAAGGCGCATTAATTAGTTTGGGATGCAATTGAGGTCATGGAGGAGTGTGAGTCATTTGAAAATGGAACTTGTATATTGTACATAGGCAACAAACTGCAACAATTGAGCAGTTAAGTGTGTACACATTATCATGACGAACATGCTTGTGTCATGTACGATGTAATGGTTACATTATCCTATTTGATGGGATATATTATCTATAAAAAGAGACCGTGTATATCAATGATATTTGTGATTTGTAGATCTGGTTGGTTAAAGGACGTTTCATGGTCAAGATAGTGGGGCCACTCCTTGATGAAGAGTTTGATCTAGCCATTGACTTTTCTTTGCCACAGTTTCTTGCGAAATTTTTGTCATATTATTGCGTCTTTCATTCTGTAGGCATCAGCATGCCTTGAGCTTGCTGATCCTTTTATGATAAACATTCTCTTGGATGAGTTTTTGTGTATTGATATGAACATTGAACACTTCAGATAAAGTTTAGGGTGGAATGTGTAATTTTGTTTTCTTTGTGAAATGCATGAAAGTAAACAAATCAAATTTTCATAAGCAATAATTCAATAGAGGACGAACGTAAGGAGACGTCGTTGCAATGAGACCAAAGGCAGACTTTTTTGTCTTGACATGGAACGAATGGCTAGCTCTAGGTTTTTTATTATGATAAGCAATTGTTGTTCGGTGGTCCATGAACCTCGATGTAATTTTTATTATGTTGAGGTGTTTTGTACTTGCGGTGTATCTTTATGATAGATCTGATCTTTTTTAGAAAAATAACAGAGTACAAATGCAGGTGCTCGTATACATGTACATACACTCAACTCTATGAACACACGCACACAGACTCTATCCCTATGAGAACCTCCGAAATATTGAGTTGGCACAACATCTTGAGATTGATAAAGTGTGGCTCCAGCTCCATTAATTAGTTTGGGTTACAACCAGGGTTAAGCAGGAGTGGAGGTCATTTCATAATGTAACTTGCATATATATGGTGCATACACAGCATTCACGGTACTTTGAGAAGTGAAGTGTTTATGCATAATCATGACAAACTTGTATATGTCAGTAATGGCCATATTATTGCCTTTTTATTTCAATAGAAAATAAGATAGCACAACCCATTCGATGGGATATATTAAATATATGGTGTATACAATCAATATTTGATTTATGGGTGATGATAAAGAATCTGAATTTGAATTGTCGTAAGTGATAATTTAATAGAGGATGGACTCAGGCAGAGGCATTATTGCCATGAGGCCAAATCCGTGCTTGTCTTCACATGAAAAGTGTGGCTCCAAACGCATTAATTAGATTGGGTTGCGATCACGGTCAAGGAGTAGTGCAAGTCATTTGCGCACACACAACAACTACAATAATTGAGCAGTCAAGTTAGTGTGTACACATGATAAGTCAAGTTAGTGTGTACACATTATCATGTGTCATGTACGATGTAACGGCTACATTATCGTATTTGATGGGACATATTAGCCGTACAAAAATCATATATATGTCTGAACGATATTTGTGATTGGTGGATGATGGTACATTGAAGGACGTAGCATGGTCATGAGTCGCACCCCTTGTATTTTATTTGCCACAGTTCCTTGAGAAACTTTTGTCATGTTATTGACTTCTGTTTCGCTGGAGATGGAGATGTGGCGCATCCTTTTAGAGGGTTGGCTACTTATAAATCCCTCACTACTCTTGCCGGAGACCAACATACGGTCAGCAATGCTGAGACTGTGGACATCATTAATGTTGCTGCTGCTCCTTGGGGCAGCGGCAGCTGCAACAGCAGCTACCACCGCGACAACTGGTGGGTGTCAGCCGAGCTGCGGCGGCGTTGATATCCCCTACCCCTTCGGCATCGGCGCCGGCTGTTTCCGCAAGGGCTTCGAGATCGAGTGCATCAACGTTGGCCCTGTGCTCGCCGGCACATCCCTCCGGGTGCTCAAGCTGTCGCTGGATCCAGATGAGTCGCAGGTGATGCTTCCCATTGGGTGGGAGTGCTACAACGCCTCCGACCCGAGCGACACCTATGAAAACTGGGACTATGGAGAGACAACGATGAACAATGACGGCGTCTACCGCATCTCCAACACGCACAACATGCTCGTCGTCGTCGGCTGCAACACCATGGGCTTCGCACTCAGCAAACCGACCAAGGGCAGCAACTACAAGTACGCCTACCAGACTGGGTGCGTATCCTTCTGCAACAACTCGGCGAGCGCGCAGGACGGCCTCTGCGACGGCGTCGGGTGTTGCCACGTCAACATCCCGCCGGGGCTCACTGACTACTACTTCAACTTCCACGAGTACGACCACTCCGCCATGATGGACTACAGCCCGTGCGACTACGCCTTCCTCGTTGACAGGAACAACTACACCTTCCAGCGGTCCGACCTCAAGATGAACACAAACCAGATCATGCCGGTGTGGCTGGACTGGGCCATTCGCGTAAACGATTCCATCTCCGAGGACATACTATCATGCAAGCAAGCGGCCAAGACCGACCAGTACGCCTGTGTCAGCGCTCATAGCGATTGCGTCAACTCGACCAATGGACCTGGCTACAACTGCAAGTGCTCCAAAGGCTACGAGGGCAACGCTTACGTCGACGACGGATGCATCAGTAAGTTTCCGTGCTTTTAGTCTGACTACAATTTTATTTATTTGAGAGGGCGCCATGGCAGTGGGGAGACTGTCACCCTGGCATCGGATTGGTGAAGAGGTCAAACGGCCCTCGCCTGTCACGGCAAAGAAGGTAGATACGAGCAATGGATCGGCGGCGGAAGGTAGGTTTAGGTAGGGGACAACGGAAGGAAGAATAGCTGCCGGCGGTGGGAGGGTAGGGTTTGGAAGAAAAGACAAGGACCGCGGAGTTATAAGAGAACAAGACATGTAAAAGAACTCCCCCTAAATATATGGTTTTATGGGGTGTTGATCTAATTTATGGGAGGTACTTAGGTATTGTGCTTTAGCATGACCCATAAATATCTTTCATGTAAAACATGTTTTTTCTTCATATTTCTTTCTTAACTAGCATACAAAAGTAAATAATTAATTACATTTAGGTCCTCGAAATAAGAAAAACAGCCTCGAGCCATTGCAAACCAAAACTTTACTTGCAGCAAGGTCCTTTGAGCTCAGCTGGATAACCATCAACCTAGCCCGGGCTGCCCGCAGCGGGGCGAGGCGGGCAAGGCAGCAGGGTTCGGTGGGCTAGATGGTCGGGGCAGTGCCACAGCATGGTGAGGTGGCCCGTAGTGGGCTGAGGCAAGATGGGCAGCACGGTGAGGTGGCGATGAACAGCTGGTCGGCCACGTGAGGTACGTCGAAGAGGCGGGCGCTGCGGGCAGGAGTCGCGACAGACACCCCGAGCCACGAGGACCAGTTGGGCGGGCGGCGGACTCGATGGCTAGACTAGAGGGGCGGCAGAGTCGGCAGAGTTCATCATCGGCGATCCAAGTAGTGCGGCGCCGCCTGAGCAACGCGTGGAGGCGAGCGTACTAGGGGGCTGAATTTTCAGCAGTTGGCTCCCGCTACGATTCAGAGGAAAGTTTACCGGAAGACACGTGAAGGGAGTGTTGACGTATAATGTGCTGCCTAGTCTCTTTCATCAGATCGGTCTTTTGGTTGCATTGGCTAGAGTATGCACTTCTACATGGTATCAGAGCCAAGAGGTTTTGAGTTCAAGACCCGGCTGGCGCAATTAAATTGCAGCCCACTTTCGGTCCACGTTTAGGCCTAAGGGAGCCACACGTGAGGGAGAGTGTTGACGTATAATGTGCTGCCTAGTCTCTTTCATTAGATCGGCCTTTTCGTTGCATTGGCTAGAGCATGCACTTCTACAGAATCATCTCCCCCTAGATGGAAGGGTAGTTGGGCTGATTATATTGGTCCCCTAATTTTTCTTTTAAGTTCTATGGAAACTATTGGAGCACGGATTTTGGCCTAACTCCCCCTAAACCAGAATCGTTACAAGGGAAACTGTTGGTGATGTTGTAATGGCGTGGTGGTGGTCATAACTGGCTGGTGGCTAATTTGGGCTGAGCATCTTCAAATCCTCAATAAAACTACTCCAGTAATCACTTGTTGAGGCTCTCAAATAACTACTTTTGTGTTATTGGGATGGATGCTTTCGCAAATCCTTAATAACCCCATGTGCACCCAACCTCGCATCTCTCTCTCTCTCTCTTTCTCTCTCTCTCTCTCTCTCTGACGGCAGGTGGTGGTGGCGGCAGGCGGTGACAATGGTAGCAGCGGCCACGGCGATTGCGGTGGGCTGTGATGGCGGCAACAACGCTCTGTGGTCCGGTGGCCGGCGAAGGCGGTGGTGGCGTGGTCGGCAACACGGTGGCACGGGCAGCGTCGGGTGATAGAGTTAGCAGCAACTGACATATATATGGGCCTCACGTTATTTGGGAGAGTATTGGAAGAAGCTCAAGTGCCTCCATATTTGGGAAGTCGGGCTAAATTATTTGGGGCGTCCCAAACAATATTGAGCATTGGAGACCTGTTGAAGCTTGTTTTTGCCCCATTCATATCTAAATATTATTAGATATTGGGAATCTGTTAAACATGCTCTTAGTGGTGAAATATGACCACTAACAGGCCGATCTAAGCGAAAGATGAGTGACAGGACATCATGGAGAGGACAAAAGACTCACCACTGACAGGTCACCTGACTGATCGTTTGGTTAAAAAAAAACCTGACTGGTCGTAAAGTGGTGTCGTTGTTGACTTGGTAGCATAGCCCTCACTCATCGATCATGGCTGATCGGTTAGTGCTGCGCATCACCACTGACGGGTGGTTGGTGGACGGTCAGTGTTGGAGCAGTATTTCTAGCAGTAGTAGTTGATTACAATCTCAATATTTGGTGAATATGCAATTTGTATATTTGTTTCCATATATAGTTAAATTTTTCTTCATTGAATTGAAATCACACATTTTCTAAATCAGTTGAGACTGAAAAAACCTTAGTAGATGAAAACATACAAAACTATGTTTCTTCTTGACCAATGTTCTAAATAATATTCATTTTGTGAATTTGCGGCCGGGACACAGATATAGATGAATGTGCAGATCCTGCCAAGTATCCTTGCTATGGTGTATGCAAGGACACCCAAGGATGGTACGGATGCGAATGTCCTGCAGGTTATCGGAGCCATGACCCAAGAACAGAACCATGTACTCAACAGTTCGCACTTGCAGCACAAATCTCCATAGGTAAACATCATACTCCTACTACACCTGTTACTTCTCAATGTATTGATGCCATCGCTTTTGCTAATTTAGTTATGTAAATTGTTCTCTCTTAGTTGCCCCAAAATACGTACACAGAGCTAGTTAAATTATTCTTGCAACTATCTCTTTTCTAATATGTATTCGTATTGTTTGAGGCTCACAAGTCAAGTCACAAGAATTTACAACAATTTAAACTACCTGCTGAACAGAAAGATAATCCTCAATCTTATAGTATATATTAGGATACCTAATTGAACGGTTACATTCAATTTGTAAGTATCTTGCTACCCATTTTAAAATATTTGCTTGCGCTTCATACCAAGCATAAACTCAAAAATCAAGTTTGATTATTAAAATAGTTACGTTCCATGGCCAACTAATTAGTGACCATAAACTTTGATTATTACAATAGTGAAGCTTGTTTCTTTGTCCATGTAGGTGCAATTGGTGGCATTCTTGTCTTGGCATTTCTGGCATTCTTTTTTGTTCTTCGCAAAGAGAAGCAGAAGGCCAGAGATTTTTACCGAAAGAATGGTGGGCTTACATTAGAGAAAGCTAGAACTATTAAGATTTACACAAGGGACAATCTGAAACCAATTTTGAAGAGTAGCAATCTAATTGGTAAAGGTGGTTTTGGTGAAGTTTACAAGGGTGTTGTTGATGGAGCTACTGTCGCAGTAAAGAAACCGAATGGTCGTAGTGTGCTAGAAAAGGAGCAATTTCCAAATGAAGTCATCATCCTATCTCAAGTCAGCCACAAGAACATTGTAAGGCTTTTAGGTTGTTGCCTCGAAGTGGATAACCCCATGCTCGTCTATGAATTCATCTCCAAAGGAAGCTTGGAGGACAATCTTTATCGTGCTGACAACGAGGAGCTTCTCGACTTGGATGTACGTCTAAGTATTCTTGAAGAGTCAGCACAAGGTCTAGCTTATATGCACTCACAAATCCATAACAAAATCCTGCATGGTGATGTTAAACCAGCAAACATACTCTTGGATGAGAACTTTTCCCCGAAGATCGCGGATTTTGGGATATCGAGGTTGCTTGCAAAAGGTAAGTACCACACTGCAAACGTCATAGGTGACATGTCTTATATGGATCCTGTGTACCTACAATCAGGTCGATTGACCGACAAAAGTGATGTCTATAGTTTCGGTGTTGTCATCTTAGAGCTCATTAGCAGGAAGAGCGCCACTGACTCTGAAAATAATAGCCTAGTGAGGAGCTTCCTAGAGTGTCAACAAAAAGGGAAGAGTATGACTGAGCTCTTTGATAAGGAAATTGCAACAACAGGAGATTTGGGATTTCTTAACAAGTTGGCAGAGATTGCTCTTGAGTGTCTTAACCTTGATGCAGATCAAAGACCATCGATGACAGATGTTGCAGGGCGCCTTCTCACATTGCATAGGTCCCGTAATCCTTAGGTTTGTTTACGGATCGGAGTTTCAACGGCATGTACGTATGTTAAGTTGAATAAAATAGGTAGCTATTAGTGTCAACCTTTGTTGTATTTGTTGTTACTATAGTGAGTAACTTTACATTTCATATGACCAAATGTATGGATTGATTTTCCGATTAAACTTTATTGTAATAGGGATTTAAACATCATCTTCCATAACAATATCTGGGCTAGGTACATCACTAGTACAGTATGTAGTGTTTTTTCTTTGGGCAGAGACACCTGCCTTGGGATTGCCTCTATGATTCATGACAAAACAGAATAGTTGAGTGAAAAGCTATGGATCACATGCGCCCCGCCAGACAACGAGTCCTCGCTACTGGACTGGTGGCGATCGGCACAACAATCCGCCCCAACGCCCATGCGCAAGAGCCTGGGCTCCATGACCCTCCAAGTTCTTATAATCTGGCAACTTATATGAATATAACCTAGTAAATGAATGGCATTAATATTGTAACTACCACCGGAGAAGGTGGTCAAAATATATCAACATGAGGATCCAAGATTGAAGATAATATTGCAATGAAATCATCAGTAGAAATATAAAGTTAATTGGATTAGCAGCTCGTGACATAAAATGAATTTTAGTCCCCGCGAGTGCAGTCCAGGATTTCAACCAACAACTCCGTTAGAAACAGCAGCAATAAGCGAGGCTAGAGTTTTCTACCAACGATCAAAACTACAACACCTGCATAGTCCAAAAGCCGATACAAAAAGCCTCAATTGGACTGTTGATTGAAAGTCCTTGACGTTGTTTCTTGACACGAACCGAAAATACTAATGCTTACCACTGCAATTTCTTTATATGATGACGAAAACGACTAGAATGACCATTTCAGGACCTGGACATCTGAAGCTAGTTCGAAGCCAGATAAGATGTACAGGCTTAATTAGTGAAGTCTAATGCTACTCTAGGTAGTATTCTCGCAGGTGTTTACAACAAGGTTAGGGATATCTAAGGTTGTTCTTCCTTCAGTGACAAAGACTTGATCTTTAGAAATTTCTGACCTCAAGAGAGCACTCTAAAAATTCATCTTACTGGTAGTTGATGTCAGGACTTCCAATCAGTAGTAATTTAATTAATAAACGAGTTGTCATTTGGCGCCCATAGATGGTTGCTATTTATAAGGATGAATGCCGGTGGAACACATACCTCATGATGATTGCTATTGTGCAGGTGCAGGTGTCTACCTGATGAGAATTTCTAGCAACAACAATCCAGTTGCACGGTTATATTGGGTTATTTCATCACCCCATATCCTACTTTTCATAAACTATATGCTTTTGCAGCGGAAATATACATATGATCCCTGAATACCACACTTATTTCGTCACGACAAGAAAACAATGGATACCTTTGAATTAGGGTTTGCCTAATTATCTGGTTCCACCTCAGTCTAGATAATTGGAATAATTAAGATAGTGGATGAAAATTGAACTTATAATTTGCATCTTACAAACAAAAAAATGGCTGCTCTTTCTGTTCACACCCCTTCCTCAACAAGTAAAAGATCCATGCAGAAACACAATTTCTGACCCCGACAATTCTCAGAAGATTTATACATGGACTCAGTGGGAATGTGAACTTACATGCTAGGTGCCTGGTAGAAAGAAATTCTGATGCGCCTGCATTGCAGCTCCGAGGCAAGTCTGTGAAAAGTGCAGAAAGAACGGCACTTCCAGCAACACCATTTACCATCAAGGCGGCAGGAAACTGGCAAGACAGCTGCAGCAGGCCAACACGATCATCAACATGCACTATGCCCAAATGGCAACCCGTCCATCAAGTTAGTTGTAGTAACAGGAAGTCAGGAACCCGTCAACAATGGTTTGTGCCAGCAGCAAATATAGTATTACTCCTTCCTTGATGACCATATATAAGTCTTTTTAGAGATTTCAATAAGAACTACATGCAGATGTATATAGTCATATTTTAGAGCGTACATTCACTCATTTTACTCCATATATAGTCCCAATTGAAATCTGTAATAGGACTTATATTTAGGAACGGAGGGAGTATATTACATGAAAAGACAACTAAAAAACAACAACATGAAAAGACGCTGCCGCTCTCTTGGATGTCTTACTTGCCGTTTTTTAGTGCAAATCAGGGACCTCTGAATTGTGTGGCATATTCCTTGGTACCACATATCAAGCTTCTTATGAAAATATTTGTGTTAACATCCACACCAAGTTTTGTGTTGAATAAGGAATAGTGCGCAGCAGGCGAGCAACTACCATGAAAATGACTTGGGCCAACAGAGCTAGATAGTGAACTTTTGGAACTAGTTAGACCCCTGAGATGATAATGTCTACCATATAGTCCAAAATATTAAACTGTGAGAGGGAGACGATAATCAATCAGTGGGAGCCCTGGCACCACCGTGCTGCCGAGATCCTCTTTCCAGCGATCAAGCTCCATTGACTCGGTATCATTTCTACTTTCCCCTCCACAAGCTCATCCCTGCACTCATGTCATCAGTTGCTTATCGGCTTTTCATGCATGCAGTCTCCGTTTCCGTTCAACTTCAAGCACCATGGGTCGTCATGCCAGTCTGTTCTTCCTCCCGCTTGCAACTGCAGCACCCGTGCTCTCCATGGTACAAGGCTTTGGCTATCCGACAGCCAACCTCGCGACACTTTGGATCAACAATGATGCCTCCCTCCTGCACAACTTCCACTATGACGGAGGTTTTGTCATGCGTCCCATTCTCCTCTGTTCACAAAGTACATACTATAGCCAGTCCTTTGCCATAGGGTTCTTCTGTGCCCCACCTTATGACATGTTTTACTTTATCGAAAAAGGCTTTCGCCCCGCTTTATAAGTAAAGCAACCACAAAGCACAAAGTATCAAGATAACAACAGAACACACCACACACGAACACAACGCCACCGCAGGCCAGGTCCAACACACACACACAAACAGACAGACCCAAGTTCATCTGTGGGCACAGCACAACAAGCCCAACACAGGGGCGTGGTGCAGTGGAGATCGGCGCCCGATGCGCGGTGATGGACTCGCGCAGGTGGAGGTAGTTGTCTGGCGTCAAGGTGGCGTCGATGGCGGCGTGGCCTGACAAGGTAGAAGCCTCAATATCTGCTCTGAAGACGGACCTGTGGAAGATGGCAGCGACGACACATATGAGTGCGCCAGACCAGTTTATGCCCCAGACCAGGTATGTGGCTCGGCTGGGGCTTCTGGCTTTTGATGATAGGCTTAGGTGAGTAGACCGGGTATTTGGCCCAGGTAGCACCCCTTCATCATATGGATAGGAGTAGTGGCATATGTTGCCAAGATGGCGGATTCAGACATTTTGTTGTAATACTTTGTAAGGTCCTCGTGAATAATCAATAAAGTGGCCATATGCATCTCCCAGATGCAGAGGCCGGGGGTCATCCTCCTTTTCTAAAAAAAAATCTGTGGGCACAGCACAACAAGCCCAACACAGGGGCACTACGATAAAACACATAGAAGGCGGTGGCGGTGGCAAGATGACGACGATCTAATCTGGTTCCGGTGGTGGAGGGGGAAGCAGTGGAGCCATCCAGAGAGCCATTGCGCGAAGCTGGGTGATGATGGAGGTGATGGCGTCTCTCTCACTGGGACGGCTAAGGGGCCGCCAAAGCTGCAAGTAACCAGACCATTTGAAAAAAGCGTCAGTAGCACGACGAAGAGGAATATGCTGAATCACAAGTTTATTCATAACAGTCCACAGCGTCCAGACAAGCACCCCAATGGCTAGCTACCTAATGTGGCGCAACGCGGGTGGAATCGCCTGGAGTTCGATGAAGAGAGCGGGGAAGTTGTTGTGGTCCCAGCTTCCACCCACTACCTCGCGGAAACAACTCCATATGAATTGCGCGGACACGCAGGTCAGGCCTGCAAAGCGGACAACGAGCATCACCAGGGCCATTGCGCTTCAGGACTTCCACGCCGGATGGGAGACGACCGCGAATCCATTGCCACAAGAAGATCCTAATTTTCAGAGGGAGGCGAATCTCCCAGATGGAGGTGAGCGCCTCATGGCCAAGCGAGGGGGCGATGGTCTGGTAGAGAGATTTAGTGGGGAATTGCCCAGACGACACTAGGTGCCATCTGGATTGGTCATCTTCAGTCGTGAGATCAGGCTCGTGCAATGCAATGCAGTCGAGCAGCTCCTGCCAGTCCGCGTTTTCAGCCGGGCCGAAAGGTCTCCGGAACGCGAGTTGCCCCAAGTCAATAAAGGATGTCGCGACAGAAATCTGCGGGGCAGCCACGATGAGAACAGGTCGGGAAAGCGAGCCATGAGGGGCGAGTCTCCAGCCCATCTATCGAACCAGAACAGTGTGGCGGTGCCGGACCCTACCTCAATCGAGGTCCCAATCCGGAGGACTGGAAGGAGCTGGATGATTGATTGCTAGAACTGGGAGCCCCCAGACCGCTACCAGAAAGCGAGAGGTTGGCCGCGAAGGTATTTCCGCCGAATGATGCAAAGCCACAGGCCACCATATCTGATTGGAAGGCTACGATCAGGTGGTGCACGAAGTGGACCTAGAAGCTCCCGATGAGATTCGACGTGGACAGGGTGGGGCTCGCCGGCACTGACGGGCCCACCCACTATGGAGGCCGAGTTGTTGAACATGGCCGCCACTGCCGTGGCCATTGACAACCGCCCCTCATGCTTCTGCTATCCGAGAGGCAACGGCATGGTTGGTGTCCCATTGCCGGAAAACAACAAAGGCACTGCCATCGAGGTACATTAATTTTTCGGATCAAGCTCATAATAAGTCAATCAATCAACATAACTCAAGCAACAAACTACTCCTTCCGAGATCCTAAATTAATTGACGCAATTTTAGTACAATGTGTGCTTTAGTACAACGTACACTAAAGCTGCGTCAATAGATTTGTACCGGAGGATTCAAGTCGGCAAAGGCAGGACTATAATCGAGGGTGAGAGGGTAGCACTGCTGGGTTATGGGTCCGCGGTGCAGTACTGCGTGGTGGTGGTGGCCATGGTGGAGCAGCATGGCCACGACCAGAGGGTCACCGTCGCAGATGCCAGGTTTCGGCAAGCTGTTGGACCACGGCAAGCCGTTAGACCACGCTCTCTCATCAGGAGCCTCGCCAAGTCCCACAAGGTGATCATCACCGTCGAGGAAGAGTCCATCGGCGGGTTTGGCTCTCACGTGGCTCAGTCCCTCTTAATACAAACCAAACCAGACAAGTTCAAAATGTGTAGCAACCTGTCATCCTAGCACGAAGTTCACCATGGAATAGATATAAAATCATGCATGTCATACAATAACATAACAAAGATCACCGGTCAAGTTGCTAGTGAGGCAAAATCTAGAGCTACAACAAAAAAGAGGTGGGATTTCACAAACAAAGGTCTAACCAAGATGTGCCATCCGATGTTAGTCAATCACTGGATATAGTCCTCCATACATAAACATACCCAAGGCACCTCGCTCGTCAGTAACGTGCCTACGGATCCTCCCAAATCCCCCCTTGCCCCAATCCTTTCCCCACGAGTTCTTGAAGCGCCAATACTTAACGCCATCAGGATCCATACCATAACCGACAATCAGGACAGCATGCCATGTAGTTGCGCTACTATCAGGTACAGCTTCACACTCCATGATGCCTCCTTTGTAGTTAAATAGATGAGTGAATTCCAGTTTTTACCCCTAAGTTTAATATTTTTGACGCTAATTACCCTATTTAAGAGAATTTCATCCGGCATACCCCATTTAACAAAAGTGTTGCCACAAATTACCCTCTTCTATTTTTTGTGAGTGTTCTGATCTATGGGCCCCGATTACCAGGTCCACGTGGCGTGCCACGTCGTCGGTTTTTTTCCTTGGCGACTTTTCTACAGACTGAACCGATTCGCCAGCTTCTGCCGACCGGACCGGGCCGATGGCAAGCACACGCAGACGCATGTCCTCACCGATTTACAGGTCGCTTGAGTCTGATGCACCACGATCCCATCCAATCCCGCCACGCATATCTCGCTGGAGTCTGTTGCGCCACGCATGGATCACTAGAGGAGAGGGTAAACCCTGGACTTTGCCCATGGATCACCGGAGCATCATCAAACCAATCATCACAGAATCACTAGAGGAGTTAACTGCACCCTGCATCAAGCGAGAACTATTCACACATACAGTAGGCCAACGATGTATGCACAGGGAGTCTAGTTCCATGGAGAAACAATTCAGAGGAAGAAAGAAATACCTGAACTTGCTGACAGTGACGGGCGGGGCGGGATAACGCGCCAGCATGGGACTACACGCTCGAGGCACGGCAGCCGCACGCCGTTGTCGTCGCCGCCCTTCAACACCCTCCGCCACCGTCACGGCCCTTCAGCACCGCCGCCACCGTCGCGGCCCTTAGGCACCCGCCGTCTCCGTTGCCGCCATTCAGCACCCGCAGTTGCCGTCGATGTCATTCAGCACCTGCAGCTGCCATCATTTCCCTTCAGCACACGCCGTCGCCATCGCTGTCGTAAGCGAATCCCTACCCCTAGGCGCGAGCGAGAGCGGTGCGTGCGGTAAGAAGCCGGGCGACCGGTGCGTGCGCCCTAGACGCGAACGCGGTGCGGCCCGGGTCGAGCGTCGATCACCACGACTGACGGTGCGTGCGGTTCAGCGATCCGGTCGGGCTCAGCGGCGCGGACTGGTTTCACATGAGGAAAAAACCCAGAAAAACCGACGACGTGGCATGGCATGTGGACTTTGAAATCGGGACCCATAAATCAGAATGCTCATAAAAAATAGAAGTGGGTAAACCCTGGCAACACTTTTGTTAAATGGGTATGCCGGATGAAATTCTCTTAAATGGGGTAATTAGCGTCAAAAATGTCAAACTTAGAGGTAAAAACTGAAATTCACTCTAAATAGATCAGGCGTACCCTGTAGACGGACAACCACAGGCCACTTCGCTACTGCTTACTCGAGAGCATCCTCGGTCGAGTCGACGCACCAAAAACCTAATATACGTGTTTCTGCTGCTACTGTCTTGTCCCTCTTGCAACCCGAAGCACTTCTCTTGGCCATGTATGGGTAGGATGATTCGCTCGAGAGTCCATTATCCCGTATGTACTTGAAAGCAAGTTGATAGTAGCCACCGTTGCAACCGTTGTTCTCTGTGTTGCAGTCGATAAGCTCTTGAACCGATAGGGAGATCGATTGCAAGGTCTGCAGATAGTGTGCTGCTTCAACCGATGCTGTTGTAGCCATGGCCCAACAACAGCCTGCAACAAATGAGCAAGTTAAGGTTGTGGTGTATGCTAGCTATGTCAACAACTGCATTGCCTGATTACTCTTAATTAAGAGACCCCTGCCAGCAGAGCAGGAAATAAACTACTACCTCTGTAAAGTAATATAAGACCTTTTAGATCTCTATAGAGGGAGTAAGATCTATTAATCGAGCAAATTCAAACACATGCAAGTCAACAGCAGAGAAGATCCTTACCACAACCGTCTTGTTTCCTCACAACCGTAGAGACGGCGCCAGCTTCGACCCAGTCGATCTCTGATGGGCGGGTAGACTTCTCAGCATGCTCTCCAGTCTTGTTCATATGCCAAACTCCAAGACCAAGAGCAATGTGTACGGTGCACCATGCAGGGATCGCTATGACATGCATCTTGTGGTCCCTGGAAAAACGACGCAACTGCATACTTAATTATACAAACCTCGCTCATGAGCAATCTGATTAATAGAGGGACATGACGCACGTTTACATTGTGACAACCATGCATATATTCTAGGGTTTGTTCGCTGAGGAAACATGATGCATGTCTATGATGATGAAACTATAAGAGTCAGCCGCCGCGGGATTGACAGATTTACTACTATAAGAGTCTGCCGACATATCATCTTAAAATTTACGAAGTCACCGTAGACACCTCGTCGTCGATGAGAACGTCTCCTTCCACTGAATGCGCATCGCCGGAAATCCTGAAACAAATCCAGGAATAAATGCAAGCACCAGGATCTGAACCCTGGTGGACTGGAGATATCACAGTCCCTCTAACCATCCAACCACAGGTTGGTTCGCTCCTTTTCATGTTTTTGGTGGGTATTTTCTAGAGAAAATTAATCAAGTAACATAATTTTTTATACAACATGAAAAGTGAAAAACAAATGTTAACGTACCTCAATATAATTGTTCAATTATATGGAATGCAGATTAATATCATATTTGGAAAAGGTTCCTGTAGATATAAGAAAACATTCATGTATTGGAAAATATTTGTATATATTCCTATAAAACAAATCGTAGGCTTAAACAAGGTTCTTTCACACACGTTTGGACATACCTTCATATAGTTTCCGACACATGTTCACATTTTTCCCAAAGAAAAGGAAAGGGAAAATGAGAAAGGAAAAGAAAGTGAAATAGTTAAAAGGGGGAAATAATAGACAAGGATAAAAAAGTGAAAAAAAGCTAGGGGAAAAGAAAAGGAAGATGAAAAACAAAATGAGCGGGAGAGAAAAAAATAGCCAAAGAAGGGAAGGTGCTTCATCTCGTTTTAGCCGCGACCTATGGGCTGAATGCATAACATCCTCAAGGAGGGCCCCTTTTTTAAGAAAGGCTATCATGGCTAGTTTTATTGAAACTCAAATAATGTTTACAACGTCAAGGAGGGCCTTAGTGCCCCTCCTCTGTGTGGAAGGTCTGTTAAAATTTAGCTCATCAAACGGCCCCTTATCCTTCAACTCCTTATATTCTTATAGCAAAAAAAAAAAGCGGTTCCTAGCCGAACTCTTAAATTTAGCTCTTAAAAATATTCACACAAATTTGAACATCAATAGCCCAATTTGATTAAAACTACATTGCATAGGGACATCACCAATATGTTCAAACTACAGTGCATAAACATGAACTTAATCTCGCTGATTCGAACGAAACAATAAAAAAAAAAACTAGTCGACTTAAACCTAATTAGGATCTACTTCGGTGTCATCATTGGAACCCCTTTCTTGTACAGCTCGAGCTGCCGGTGCTTCTCGGCGAAGAGCTTCGGATACATCCGGTGGAGCTCAGCCATATACTGCTCATTGGCGCTCCCTGCCTCTAACCGCTCGAGAGCCTCCTGGTTCTCTCGCAACTTGTGGAGGGAGACCAATAGGGGGTCAATCTCGACGCCGTCCGGGACATTGCAGTTGTAAATGGGGAAGTTGAAGTTGAGTTTAGTAGCGCTGTCGTAGAGGGCCACCACATTGAAGCCATACACCCTCGCTGCTAGCTTGACTAGAACGAGCCCAGCCAGTACCAGACTCCGGTGTCCGTGACCTTTATTTCCGACACCCATGTCCCCCATGGTTGTTGCGGCACGTTCTGGTACTTCTTGTTCGGCTGTGGTGTCGGCAGGTCGACCGTGAAGGAGCGGGAGGAAAGAGCGCCACCACGGCAGCCTTAGATGGGTTGTATGCCGGGGCGTGGATCCACACTTCTAATCGGTGGCGACGACCTCCAACGGTTGGATTCCGCCATTTTGGGGTCTTGCCGGTCGATTGGAAGGTTGGGTGGAGGTGTGTGATGGCTCAAGGAAGGCCTGTGGGGACGTGCGGGCTGGATTTGGGCGGTGGTGACATCGATGCGGTGTGGTGTGGGAGGGGTGGAGATTTTTTTTGAGAAACGGCGCCAGAAGAGTTATTATATAAACGCGGGCTGATGCAAGGAGTAAAAATTATCCTTCCCTAAGGGCATCTCCAATGGCAACCCGCAAACCTCACGCAACGGTCCGGACCATACTGTCCGGTCCGCGAAAGCCATCCAACGCGGGCCCATATCGGTCCACGGGGCGGTCTGACCGCGATTTCTCCCGCAAACTGGACAAAAGTAGGGGAAGTTTGCCAGAGTCCAGACCGATCCGAAACCCGTTTCTAAACGCCCTAGTCCACAAAAAACATCTCACCCCTCCCGCGCGTTTTTGGTCAGCGTCGGCATTGAAGTGGTGTGTCGGCTGATAGAGCGCTGCCCGCGCCGCTTCCCGGTGCAGGCCACTGCCGCGCGTTCAAACAATACGACGGATGCCCGTCTGTCAGTCTGCCGCCCGCATAGATGGCACATGGTTGCCGAGGCGTCTCCTCGGGCGCCACCCGTCCGTCCGTCTGCCGCTCACCACTGCCCCAATGCTCCGGCCATAGTCAAAGTCATCCCTCTCCACAGCACTCCCCGCCATGTATCCTTCCGCTGCCAAAGCTCTCTGGACAAGCTTATGTCGGAGCAGAAGAAGGCCAGGGAAGCCATTGTTGTGGATTGGCAGGCTAGTAGGCAGCGAAAGGACGTGCAAATGCAAGACGCCTCCTCC